>NW_010362833.1:353646-398886 GCF_000414095.1 Morus notabilis
TTCAGTTCCAGAGACAACTATAGTGAAAAGTGCCTTGTCTTTGTTTAGACCAACAGCCAAGGAATCAATATTATATCCTCTCCTTGCAAAGACTCCAGCAATCCTATTTATCATTCCACTTTCATCTCCAACAAACACCGATATTGTATGCCTTCTCACCCTGGATTCATCCCCAACATTACATCAATCAAAATTCTAAAACTTCATCACAAAACAAAACAAAACTCATAAACTAATTTACTTTATGAATTCAAACCAAAAAGAAAAAATACCTAAGGCTCCAAATTCCATTGATTAACAATTTCAATGTACTTATGCTGTGATTCAATCTTTCTAAAGGAAATCATCCGGTGAAAATTAATTAAAAAAAGAAGAACACATTTCATGTCACTTGCGATATGAACCAAACACAAAAACAGTGTAAATATATACAAGTGAAACCCATATATATATATATATATACATATATGCATAGAAGGTATGAGGTGAATACTTGGATCGGGTAGAGGAAGGAGGAGAGCCGTTGGCGGCGGGTAAAGCGGCGTCGGAGATCTTGGTTTGGATGCTTCGTGGAGGGAAGACGAGATTGTTGCGGCAGAAGAGTGAGAACTGAGAGGCTGAAGAGAAGCCTCCCAAGGCTTTTTGGGAGAAACTGAGAACAGACTCCGACGACGAAGAAGAAGAAGAAGAAATATGAAGAAGAGCTGATGAGAAGTGAACAGAAATGGCGGCCATTGATGAGAAGAGATTGTTTGAGAATGGGAGCGGAGAGTTTGGGAGGAAATTCGATGACACTTGGAATGCCTGTTTGTCTCTCTCTCTCTCCTTTTTCTTTTTTCTTCTTTTTTTTAGCATTTTTGTCATTTTATGCTTCCACGTCGACACTGGCGTTGCCGCTCTCTCTCTACCTAGTACTGCCTAAATCCTACACGTAATCCATGCTTTTATTTTCTGTTTAAAAAAAAAAAAAAATAGAACGACAATCTACAAGGAAACCGATATGTCATTGAAAAAACGACGTCAGAATGTTAAACGACAGTGAAGTGAAAAGAACAATTCCTAAACTAGTCTACAGCGTCTTAAAGCGACATCACATTAAGGAAACGATGACAAGTTATCTAAATCTAAAGTAGTAACTACGTGACCAAGTCATACTAAGGAAACGACATCCGTGCAACTTAAAAGAAAAACAACTTGCTTTTATTTTATTTTTTTTGGCATTTCCAGCTAGTTAGTAGCGTGACAGTTTGGTCTCATTTTTCTTTAGAGAAATTAATTTTGTAATTTTTTTCCTTAGATATTTTGGTTCTTAATTATAAAATTGATGATTTTTTTTAAGAAAATTTGATGATGACTATTTTTAAATTATAATAGGTAATCACTGATCACGTATGATGGCGTAAAACCTTGAAATTTTAGTGAAATGTTTTCTTCATTACTCTTGAAAACTTGGAAAATTTTGCAATTTACGTGATTGTAAAAAAAATGAAAAAAATAAAATTAGAGAAGAAATGCAAAGACTCAATTGACCAAAAAGATCGAGGACAAAACTATAGCTTTGGAAAACATTATTCTGCAAAAATAATAAAATAATAAAAAAAAATCTCACGTAGATACTGAAAAAATAAATATTTAATAGGCCCTCTTTTAGCTTGAATTGGATAGTATACATATGTAGGCCATTTGAGTTGAGGTCTTATAACAACACCAGTTTAGTTTAGCTTTGCTTTCTTGATTCGGCTATAATTATATATGCTCTGAGCTCTTTTTCTTTTTCTTTTTTTTTTCTTTTTTTTTAAGATAACAGAGAAAAATGCAAACTTTGGTTTTTCTTTTAGGTCTACAGAATTTAAACCGGCGAGTTTTTGGACCTTTTGAGTTAAAGAAGCTCGTTTGGAGAAGGGGGAAAAATCAACTATTCTTTGTAGAGAAAAAGGGAAAAAAAACAAAAAGAGTGGGTTGAAAGATCTTTGTCAATGTTTAGAGGGGAAAGTGGGAAAAGCAGGTTAGCATGCATGAACGATTAAGAATCAGGCAGTATATGAGATGAGAGTGACATCCACTAGTACTGTAAGGTGGAATCGCCTTCATGTTTCCAATTTCCTCGTCCTTTCCTTTATTCTTAATTACTTGCTAATTTTCAGATTTGCAAATTTAATACGAGTACTCGGGTTCTTTTCATTGGATTGTAGTTTCTGTTATTATTATTATATGCTAAGATTAGTTTCTGTTTAATTGGTTCCTGGCTGGAATGACTGATTCAATATTTAATGAATCATTGATATAAATTTATCTCTGCCTTAAAAATAAGAAGGAGAAGGAGAGGAAGAATAATAAGAACAGAGCTACAGAAGTGCACACAAGAGCAAATCAGGCATAAAGTAAATTCTTAAAAAGAATTAGTTATCATTTTGTTAATACTTATACAGCAGTTTTAGTATAACATTACACATAATATACACATTTCTAAAATAATGCGTGTGTTTTACGTGAAGATCCAGCATAAAGCAAGCGTAGCCGCGTGGCCGACATCTTCCATTTTCATAAAGTACATAAAAGGCTCGCGCAATCAAGTAAGACACTCATTTTAGTCGAAAATACTCAACAGCACCATAGATAACAAACACTATTATCAGTAAAAGGCACTGTTTCATGTAAGTAGTTTTATTGGTAGAATCAATTTTTTCAATCTAATTAGATTAAATATATATATATATAATATATGATTTTTAATACAGAATTAACGATTTAAAATGACTTAAAAAAATAAAACTATCGATAAGTTTATTTTTTTAATTTTATTAGAAAAACTCCTCAAAAATAATCACCTATAATCTCATAAAAGGCGTTCTATCTCTTATAATTTATAAATGAGTCCGACGCCTTATAATACAATAAGTATTATTATTAATAAAAAATTTGTCCCATAATAGAGGATTTTATAAAATGTACTTAGAGACACCACTGTTAGTCTGTCATTAAGTAGTATCATTAATAAAATGTAATTTATTTATGAATCTCACGCTTGTGGGTAGTTGACACCGGTTACTTTTTTTTTCTTTTGTAACGTTGGTGATTGGTGATAGGAAGGTAGGCTGCCCATGACTTTAGTGACAAGTGTATCATTGCGTGTAAGTTAATTCCACGTGTTGACATTAAATGACCTTCATCTCTGCCACTGTCACTGTCACTGGCTACTGAGCTGACTAAGTCAATCTAGATAACTCAACGCTCATACATGATACAACTACAGCAAGTGCCTTATCAGATGGGCCCCATTCCACGTTCCTTTCCCGCGTTATCCGACACAACTTACAATTAATGTAACGTTAAATTTCTTTTAAAATCTCCACTCAAACTGTTTTTTTCCTTCACGAGATCCGAATCTGTCTACTTTTTTAATAAGACGGAAAAAAATAAATTATTTATGGTTCTTTTTTTTTTACCAATACATTTGTATAAAAAATTATTTATTTTACATAATTTTTTAATATAATATGAATCTAATTAAATTTAACGGATAAAAATTTAGGCTGTTTATCAAAAAAAATCTAATCCTTTTTACTCACGGTATTTTGTCCACATCATACATTACCACTTGTCGCTGACGTTGTCGACCAAAATCTATACTCATACTCTGATCACTTTCATTCGCTAGCACAAATTTGCTCAGTTACAATTCAAAGTTGTATCATAAATTCATATTTTCATAATTCTTAAGTGATTGATTTATAGGAGAATTATCATAACCACATCTATAGATACGTGTTTTTTTTTCTAATTTTGATATGGTATGCATGTGATCTAACAGTAATCATAGTATTTTCTTTTAGATTATTATGAAATAATTATTGCATTTAATACTTTTTGGAACCTTACTCTCTCCTCACCTAAAACACTAGCCGATAAACAAATACCGAGTCAGTGAGTTGCTACGTGCAATGCACGTGGGCTGACCTTTTCAAATGGAACTGTTCACATCAGTAATGTCCGTCCTTCGCTTTCTAAGAAGAAAAATATCCTTCAAAAACATAAAAATATCCACTCATTTTTTAAGGAAAAAAAGGAGTTTTTTTATATGATCTGGAAAAAATAAATTATAAGTAGTCTTATATATTTTAGTTGTTAAATATGTATTAAAATTATATGTTTGATATATTTTTTTAATTTAATATGATTTTGATTAGATTGAACGTTAAAACTAACCCTACTAGTAACAAAAAAAATTCAAAACAAAAAAAAACTAACCCTTATTCTTTGTGTGTGTCTATATTATATATATATATATATATATGACACTCTTATTATTCTTGCTAAGCACTTGATTACTGCCATAATTCAAATTTTTACACACTCGACTAGGACTTATATTCTAGGTGAGACTCTTTTCATTTCCGACTATAACATGATTCAACTACTAAAAAATTAAGTTGTAGTTAGAAACAATAAATATGTTATCTGAAATTAAGGAAATATATAATAGTTAAAAGAAGAATCGTTTAAAACAATAAAAAAGAATGTTTTATAGATTGTGGATACGAACAAAATTGTTAAATCGCTTCTCTACTAACAATCATAAATCCCAATATTCTTTCACTAATTTATTTGCCCATCTCCTTTCTTTCACTTTTCCCTTCCACAAAAGAGGCACTTAATGTTACATGAAGGTTTTTTTTTTTTTCCTCCACTACCAAGCCTAAATAATATAATAATACCATTACGTAGTTGAGTGATTTTAATAAATACGTTTTAAAAGTGTATAGAATAAAATTTTTATTCTTTATTTTTTCATAATTTTGTCAGTTAAATAATTACATTAATAAAAAAATATTTATTAAAAATAAAAAATTTAAATTCATATACTATTATTAAGAGTAAAATTTTCCATTTTTTCTAACATTATGTTAGAAAGTAGAATAGAGTTTTGCCGCGTTTTTAAAGAGAATTGTATCATAGATAACGGCCTTTGCGCACAAGTGTTCGGACACAAGCACCACAGCCCCATTCCTCTGGTTCTTCGTCTCTCTATTTTCTTTTTTATATATATATTTTTTTGAATGGTCGTCTCTCTATTTCTGTCTCTATCTATTTATTTACTATCCTAATTGTCCTTCCTTTGAAAAAAAAGAAAAGAAAAGAAATGACAAGAAGAAAAACAGAGAAACTCTCTGTTAATTTCCCTCTTTTTTCTCCCTCCCCCTCTCTCTCCCTTCAATGCGCTTCGCTTTGATCCATCTCTAATCCTTTTTTTGACTCTCTCTGTCTCTCTCTCCTCCTCCTCTTTATCTCTCAAAGTCTGAGCCTTCAATTCCCTGATCCAATCGCCTGCTGTTCCTCCTCTATAGCTGGTCTTCGTTTCGGCATCGAGAGGAAAGCTAGCTCTCGCCTCGCTCTCGATCCGAATCGCAAATAATCGCATTATGTTCCTTCCTAATTGAATTCCGCAAGTTTTTGATTTTTGAATTTTGTTTTGCGGAGAAGTTCGAGTATGGAGAGCATAGCAGCGCAATTGAAGCGGGGGATATCGCGGCAGTTCCCGAAGGGCTCAATCCGGCGGACGCTGAGCCGGCAGTTCACGAGGCAGTTGTCGCTTGACCCGAGGAAGACCAACCTCAGATTCAGCTTCGGCAGGCAATCGTCGCTCGATCCAATACGCCGGAGTCCCATCGACGATGACCAGCTCACGGTGCCGGATAACCTCGACTCCACGATGCAACTTCTGTTCATGGCGTGCCGAGGGGACACCAAAGGCCTCGACGATTTGCTCGACGAGGGGATCGACGTCAACAGCATTGATTTGGACGGCCGCACCGCCCTCCACATCGCCGCCTGCGAAGGCCACGTCGAGGTTGCCAAGCTCTTGCTCAGCCGCCGTGCCAATATTGACGCTCGCGATCGCTGGGGCAGTACGGTACTAATATCTCTCTCTATCTCTCTCCTTCGAATGAAAAGCAAATAATCAAATTTGACATTTTTTTTTATATCTTCAATTGTTTCGAGATAGCATCAATCAAGAAAAGAATAGCAGAGAAAGTGCACGAAAATGAAAGGAAGTTACAGAAAGAATTATGATGATTTTGAGAGTTGAATCTTTGATCTTTATTAAATCAATACAATGACAGCTGTTTATACAAATTGGTAGGTAGACTAAAAATAATGCTTAGACAAGAGACTAAAACATTCTTTGAATAAATTTCTGTTATTCAGACAACAAATCTCCACAAATATCGGAGAACCTAACCGACCAAAAACTAATCTCCTAATTACTTCTACTTAACAGCATCCTGTTTTCTCTCGTGCCATTTACTGTCGAGCGATCGTCAAATTTGAATTCCTAATGTCCTATGAAGTGAAGAAGATCTCTTGTCGAAAAAATTAAGATTTTTTTTAATTGGAAAAGTTTAAGATTTAATCGTTAATGGGAAAACAAAATTCCTTGATTGTCAATGACGTATCCACTTGGCCATTTAAGAGCAAGCATTGGGCTAGATCATGCAACTTAAAGCGACTGAACAACGTTTTAAGAATGTTGTATGTGAAGCATTAGAAAGAAAAATTGAAAAACTATGTCCTAACATGCATCTCGCCCTAAATTACAGTTACGAAGATAAAAGAATTAGTAAAATTCAGAACTTGGAATAATATTGTTGCAATTCATATATATTTTTGCTACTTTTTCATATGGCTGAAGTACTCTTTATCTTTACAGGCAGCTGCTGATGCAAAGTATTATGGAAATACAGAAGTTTACAATATTTTAAGGGCCCGTGGAGCCAAAGTTCCGGTATAATATCTACCTTATTCATGATTCCAGTCCAATATTTCTTCTTGTATTGTGTTTATATAGATATGTTTTTCGTATTATTAGAAAACCAGGAAGACACCAATGGCTGTTGCAAATCCTCGAGAAGTTCCGGAGTATGAGCTTAATCCACTAGAGCTCCAGGTCCGGAAGAGTGATGGTATCACAAAGGTTATTCATTTTCTTCTACTCTTCTATCGCACTTGATACACTTAAAATTAAATATTTACATGTGGTGGTCCATTGTTCTTGAACTGATTTCACGATGCAAAATTTTGTTTTTTTATTTTTCTTATTCTGCTGACCATTGGTGAACAATGAGGAGTCACATTGCATGACCTTTAGATAGCTTATAATAGTTGAAGTCGGATTGTATATGCTGCTGAAGTGTTAAGTTTTCTTTGCTTTCTCAACATTACCTTTCATTACAAAATAATAAACAAAATAAAAAATAAAAACGTTAAAAGCAAGTCTTTTTGATCAACTGTTCAGCATTGCATGCTCGCAATCTCCGTACGGCTGTATATTTGCGCTTTTCATATTTAAATTGATTGACAATGTCCGGTTGTCTACATCATAGGGAACATATCAAGTGGCCAAGTGGAATGGTACAAAGGTTGCTGTAAAGATCCTGGATAAGGATAGCTCTTCAGACCCTGAAAGCATGTAAGTGCGGATCTCGTTTTATCACTTAATGAACGTGCCTTTCTCTCTTTTGTTTTTAATGGATTTATGGCAGCGTGCAATTTTTATAGAGGTTGACAACTAACAATTATGTTCACATCACATACCACTTCCAATCATCTATATATATGACAGAGCTATGTTTGATGAGTGATTTAAGTATTTTCTATAAGACGTTTATGTACGCTGTAAAGTAGATGATGTTTTCGTATAAGTTATTTCAACAAGGTTTGTTCCTGTCTAATTGGCTTAAATTACCCTGTAGAATCTATTCGTGAGTAAAGTGCATGACATAGATGTCATTTTACATCTGATTTTCGTTCTTCTATTTGACAGAAATGCCTTCAATCATGAGCTTACGTTGTTAGAAAAGGCCCGACATCCTAATGTAGTTCAGTTTGTTGGAGCTGTGACCCAGAATATGCCCATGATGATTGTTTTAGAGTATCAGCCAAAAGTAAGTACTCACGTGCTCTCTCTCTCTCTCTCCCCCCATCTCTTTATGCGTATGTATGTAAGCTTTTCTTGCATCTTGTTCTCACTCTCTCTATCATCTCTTTTTTACGCCGTATATGAGCATTCTTTTGCTGCTGTCTGGATACTCTGTTTTTACAGAGTGGTCCATTCCTTTTCCCAATTATTACTTGAGAGAAACGCACAAATTCCAACATATTAATCATACATGAGCTTTTCCCCCTTCTTTCCTTTTTGCCGTAATCTTTTAGGGTGACTTGGGAAGCTATATTCAGAGGGAAGGACGGCTTTCTCCATCTAAAGTCCTACGCTTTGCTCTTGACATTGCCAGGCAAGTGCTTTGCTGGTTTAATTTGTGAATGCTCGAGCTTATAGTTGAACTTAACACTCCTGTCCCAAGTTTAAGTTTAACGTTATAACTGCTTCTTCTATTTCTTGTGAACAGGGGCATGAATTATCTTCATGAATGTAAACCAGATCCCATTATTCACTGTGATTTAAAGCCAAAGTAAGACAACTAAATGCAAAAGTTGATCAAATGATTATAATGATTACAAATATATTTTTATTTAGTTCTCATAAAAATGCAGTCTTCTTTAATATTTAAAATTTTCGTAAGGTGCCAGAAACATTTTGCTGGATAGTGGAAGTCAGTTGAAGGTAGCTGGATTTGGTTTGGTAAGATTGTCAAAGATTTCTCCTGATAAAGCAAAACTGGATCAGTCTGGGGGTGACATCGATCCGTTGAGTAAGTTCTTGTATATACCGATGCATGTTCCTCTGTTGACTGTCTTTACTTAGATTTGAGAAATATAAGAAGAGACTGGGTGGGAATGGTGCAATTCTTGCTGCTCAATCTTCGAATATTCATTATGTCCCTTTTATAAACTATTTCTTCCCGTAACAAATGTAATCATTCAATATCTCACTGTTGTTTATGTGTGCTCACATGTGCAAAATATATACTTGTAATTTCGTAAACCAAGCAAGACAACTGTTTACTTGATCTAACGACCTGTTAATTTTTAATTGATTTTGCTTCATTTGTTGCAGATCTATATATGGCACCTGAGGTCTACAGAGACGAGATATTTGACAGAAGTGTGGATGCATATTCTTTCGGGCTCATCTTATTTGAGGTATACTAAGACATGATCATGATGCCTGCTTACTTTTTTTTTGTTTTGGTAATGTGTGTATCTTTCCTCTCTTTTGTTTTGTTTTTGTTTTTTGTGTGTTATGTCTACAGTGGTGAATACAAGTATTTTTCAAAGGAATTGATGTCTTTTTGGTATGAATATAGATGATCGAGGGCATACAGCCATTCCATCCCAAGTCTTCAGGAGAGGCATTGAAGATGATGTGCTTGGAAAGAAGTAGACCGCCTTTTAAAAGCAAATTAAAAAGTTACCCCCCAGATCTAAAAGAGTAAGTGCTTTGACATATTCCCAATTTCACTAGAGTTCTAGGTGGTTAAACTTTCTACTCTGGGATGCCTGAGTCTAAAAAGCTGAAGGTCCACTCTTAACGTGCAAGAAGTTGACACCAAAATAAAGTCTTGCACTGAAAACTGAATCATAATTGTACATTATGTCTGATTTAGTTAGTATTCTGCTGCTGTTATGTAAATTCAGCTTTATAATCCTGGTTTCGGTGTGGTGTTTCTATTTTCATGGGAAAATGGTGAAAGATTGGTAATCACTTTGATTCACATACACTTACGTTGATCATACACGGAATTAGTCAGTCAGATCACTGATGTCTTATTTGATCTGAAGTCGAACTTTCTCTGTACAAATACAAATTCGATCTGCAGTCGTCTCTTTTAGTTGAAAAAGGAACTCTATTGTTTTTATGATGCTACCATGACATAATGATACATGTATGCAGGTTGATTGAGGAGTGTTGGGATCCGGAGCCAGTCGTGAGGCCGACATTTTCTGAAATTATAGTACGGTTGGACAAGATAGTTTCAAATTGCTCCAAGCAGGGATGGTGGAAAGACACTTTTAAGCTTCCTTGGTAAGTCAATAACTTGATTAACTAAACTGCAATAGAAAGAAAATAGTAAAGTACTGGTGCTTCATTTCCATTTGCCTTTCGTATCTGGTTTTAGCATGTAATAATTGGATTGAATCACAGGAAATGAAAGGAGACACTCTTGAGTTATGTCGGAGAAGAGAGAGAAAGAGAAAGAGATGATGAAGATTGGGGGAAAGTGGAGTTGGGTTTTGTCACTGAAGGTTGTTACTTTCTGAACTTAACTGGCTTTGGGAGTGCAACTAATCAAGTGGGTCTGAAACTCAGAATCGTCAGACTTCAAATATATGTCATCCCTCAGTCTTTGTTAGGCAAAAGGAGCTGGAACAGTTCCTAATCTTTTTCCTTTTTTCCCTTTTCTAAAATGTATAATAATTGTGTGGAACAGTTTTGTTTTTTGTTGTATAAGCTCCATTTGTTCACGTACGCATCTAATTAAATATTACTCAGCATGCAATTTATTTTGGATGACCGTTTCTTCCACCAATCCAATAAAAATAGCATATTATTTTTTATGGTGGAATTCTATAGATAATGATAATGATTTACCTTGTTCATTCAACGTCAACTTTTAGTTCAATTTTGTTTTTTGTTTTTTTAAATAAACATCTTCCTCTTGCCAATGTTAATGTTAAACAACTGATAATATACTTTTAGGATGTGTTTGTTTGCTTTCATAGAATAGCAATGAAAATGAGAATAATAATAGTAAAGAAATAGAACGGCAAGAAAAGAGTATTAAGGTGTTTGGTTAGGATTTTATAAATACTTCATAATGGAATAGAATATATTCCTTGTGGACAAAATTGCCCTTTTCTTATTTTTGATAAATAAATGTACAGAAAAAAACATACCCACAAACATAGTAATAACAACTGAAGACAACACTTTTTAGATCGATAAAAAAAATCGATATATGCTTTACGATGCCAGACTTTTTCTTTTCTTTCAAAATCTGGACCTTTTCAGATTTATTTTCCTTTTCTTTTTAGAGACCTTTTCATATCTTGACGGTGGGATTTTGTTTTCGTGCATCGTGATTCACATGGCCTCCATGATTAGAACCAAACAATTGATTTTTAATATAGTTGTAAATTCATAATTCTAATATAATATAGTTGTAATATTTTAATAAATAATACTATAATTATATTAATAATTCTAATATTATTATTTTATTATATAATATAGTTAATTTTATTATATTAATAATATAATAATAATTAATATAATTAAATATTACTATAATTTTATAATTATAATATTATTATCCATTATAAAAAAAAAATATTATAATTATATTAACAATTTTAATAATATTATTATATTATATATCATAATTATATAATACTAATTTTATTATATTATATTACATTTTATATATTATATTGATAGATAAAATATTAGTATTATATATAATATAAGGATAAGTTTGTCAACATGAAAATATTCATGTTTCATTTCAGAGAATTCTTAAAATTACAACCAAACAAATGAATCAACTTTTTTTTTCATTTCATTCTCGTTACCATTCTCATTCTTATTATCATTATCATTCTCCCACTGTAACCAAACGCACCTTAAAATGAGTAAAAAAGCCATTCCAAAGAAGGTCATTCTTAACTTTTAACCAACCAAACATCATAATTGGGCTCTATTTCTTTTCATTGCATTCCTTTTCTCCTGATCAAATGTACTTTTATATTAATTTAAGAGAGTTTTTTCTTTGTTTTCTCTTTTTAAGAAACGTTTTTTACTTTTTTAATCGTTAAATATAATTAAAATCACATTTAATTAAAAAATATATAAAATAAATAAATTTTAATACAAATTTAATAATTAAAAAATACAAAACACCAGAATTTCAAAAAGAAAAAAACACAAAAAAAATATCTCCGAATCTAAAACAAAAAATAAATATTATTTTCTTAAATAAGTCCAAACGATATTTTTATGAGTATGGTCATGTGGATTGTGCGACACGAAAGGCAATCGCAACGACGGCTAGCTGAAGTCGTGCGACGACATAACCAAAACAGTAGTGTCAACGTGGCAACCGGAAGTAGAGAGGGGCCCACATAATCAAGATAGACCAAACAAGCTGCCCATCAGAATAATCCAACGGCAATCTTGCCCCAACCCTGATAAGTTTGCATCCTCCCGAAAAGCACCCAAACACACCCTTAGTCCATCTCTAAAACCTCACCGTTGGCTTTTGGGACTTCAGACTTTTAGACCCCCATTTCCAGTTTCTCTCTTTCCGCAGTTCGTTCGTTCGTTCGTTCTTTCTTGGTGGTTCTCTGTTAGCGCCCCTACTGTAAGTCCATACTCCTTTCGTCTTCTTCATTCGAGCTCGTTGATGCTAGATGCTGAGATTTTCTCTTCTTTTCGTTTGTTTTCGTTCTATTTATTTTGTTTTGTACCTCTAAATACTATGATCCTGTTTGCTTCCGAAGAACCGCTTGGAATTATAAATACACATTTTTTTTTTCTTTTCTGGAGTTTACAGAATACGTCGATTGGTGCGATCACTTGCTTGTTTGAAATGCGTAACATTTAGAAATGATTGTCAGTCACGTTGAATGTTCCAGAGTTCGATTCATGAATTTCAAAATATTATGAGGCTCGCTAGTTTTGGTATTTTCATTTTTTTCATTACTTGATGATACATTTACCAATAAAACCACGTGTTCCGTTGAAACTTTCATTTCTCTTTCTCTGATTAACGTCGGAACAAAAGTGTTTATTTTTTGTGTTTCACTTTGAACGTTCCAGGGTTAGGTTGATGAATTAGTGAATTTTGTGAACTTGTGATGCTCGATATTTTGTTTTGTTTTTTTTTTTTTTTTCAATTAGTTAGTTTTTTCTTCCTTTGGTATTTTAAAAAATTTCACCTTATATTTATCAATAAAATTATGTGTTCCATGTAAAACTTTCATTTTGTGTCTCACTTTTTCATTATAAATTTTATGTATTCCTTGTTTTATTTTTCTTTTTTACTTTGATGGATGTGATCTCTTTGTACTTTTATGACGGTCTAAATTTAAGGTCGAAAAGTAATTAAGGGTGGAGTGGCAAATCGGCAACTTTCTTTTACTACTAGACTAGATGCATTCTCTGTTTAGGATGCAATAAATATGTAGAAACTTTGTTGAAATATGATGTGACTAGTTTACGTTCTTATTTTATCTTTTGTTTATATCTAGCAAAATTGTGATTTTTGTTTGTTATGAATAAAAGATATTATGTGTGTAACCATAGTTTAGAGTTCTGATTTTCTTCTTGCAGAGGATATTTCTTTGTTACTTTTTGCTTTTTGGTAGGGTTTTGCTTATTTTCTTTTTCCCGTTCTTTTGTTTTGGGCAGGTTTTGCTTTTATCAGCTTGTTGTTGATGTATTTGTTTTTGTAACGAGAGTGAAGTTCAATAATGGCTTCCAAAGCGCTTTTGAGGAGGAGAAGGTTTGTTTCTGATTACTTAAACGCCTCTTACCGGTCAATCCAAAGTTTCCAGATCCTCGGGCATGAGAATACTTTTCAGAATTTGGAGTCACCAGCTCCCCATCCCAATATAGAATCTGCTTGTACAAATGTTAATCACATAAGCGCTCCAAATGGAACTTCAGTGACTAAAGGGAAGTTATGGGAATTATCAGGAATAGGACAATTTACTACAAGATACTATGGAAGTATGGCTTTGGGTTTCGGAAATGGAAGATCCGAATATACCTCTCCTTTGGGGATTAGATGGATATCTCAGTCTATTCGCAATGCTTCTACCGCTGCTGCTAAGCAGCAGGTATTAGGCAGTGACAACGAGGAAAATGAAGAATTGGTTAGTAAGAAAAGGAAAGAAGCATCTCCGGAGGAATGTGATCAAGCTGTTGAAGGTTTAAGTACAGCAAAAGCCAAAGCAAAGGCCAAAAGGTTGCAAGAACAAAAAGTTGCTAACTCCATTTTGCGCAGAGTATGGACCACATTTTTAGGAATTGGTCCTGCCTTGAAAGCCGTAGCTTCTATGAGCAAGTTAGATTCTCTTTCAGCATGATGCATTTTGTTTCGAAAAGTGTTGTATTTATATAAGTTGATATGGTCTTACATTTGCTTATTGTTTGGTTTGTTGTTTCTCTTGCAGGGAGGACTGGGCGAAGAAGCTTATTCATTGGAAAGAGGAATTTGTATCGACCTTGCAACATTATTGGTTAGGTTGTAAGCTGCTATGGGCAGATGTGAGGATCTGTTCAAGATTGTTGTTAAAACTTGCTGATGGGAAGAGTCTCTCTAGAAGGGAAAGGCAACAACTAACACGAACCACTGTTGATATTTTTAGGCTAGTTCCTTTTGCAGTTTTTATCATTGTACCATTTATGGAATTTCTGCTTCCAGTATTCCTGAAATTGTTCCCCAATATGCTGCCATCAACGTTTAAAGACAAGATGAAAGAGCAGGTAGTAAATTTGATAAATCTAGTTGTCTAAATATCATCTTTTGCATACTTTACCTCGAGGAAAACGTACGCATTGGTGAAGATCTGATATATGTTTACCTGGATCTGCATATAGTGCGACAACAATTTCATCTTCACATGTTATATACCATACATGTGCCAAACACGTCCATACACTGAAAGAGTTACCTGAGTATCTTTGAGTAAAGTTTTCACTTTCAATTTGTCTTCACCTTTAATGACATTATGTATAGGAAGCATTGAAAAGAAGACTCAACGCAAGGATAGAATATGCTAAGTTCCTCCAAGACACCGCCAAAGAAATGGCCAAGGAAGTTCAAAACTCAAGAAGTGGAGAAATAAAAAGAACAGCAAAAGATCTTGATGAATTCTTGAACAAAGTGAGGAGTTTGGTTCAAATGCTCTGTGTCTGTTATTCATATTGATCTCCTTTGTGTTATACAAGTACTTTTTGTTCTGTTTTCAGGTTCGAAAGGGTGGTCGAGTTTCAAATGAGGAAATTTTGGGCTTTGCGAAGTTGTTTAATGATGAACTTACCTTAGATAATATTAGCAGGTTAGGTTTACTAATAAATATTTCTGCTCTTGAAAATTTGTTACGATAGTTTTTCGGTGGAAGGAGGGTTGCAAGTTTTATGCTTTCATTTTTTTTGTTGCTTTTAGGCCTCGACTAGTCAATATGTGCAAATATATGGGAATCAGCCCTTTTGGAACGGACGCTTATCTAAGATATATGCTACGGAAAAGGCTTCAAAGGTGATACATGTTTTCATATCAAAAGCTACTACACATGCATTCTAGTAGTTCTCTAGCCTTTGATTGAAGCACAGATACGTGAGTTTGAGTGGATTTTGATATCAAAAGCTGCATACCGGGCATTCCATGAAATATGTGCTCATTCGAGCCTGGTCTTCTCTTATCATCTTACTTTTGAAATTATCTAGACATTTTTGTTGGTATGGAATATAGAAGTGTTCTCAGTGTATATAACTTGCAAAACATGACCAAGAAAAATGTCCTACAGAAATTCAGGAAGAGCTCTGAACTTTATAAGTAATTGGAACTGAACTTGCATGTTATTGCTTTGGACTTCAGGCACTAGAGTGGTGCCGCTCACCATGTTTTGTTGATTGATTTTCCTTTTCCTGCTAGCATTAAAGCCGATGATAAATTAATCCAAGCTGAAGGTGTGGAGTCTCTATCAGAAGCTGAACTTCGTGAAGATTGTAGAGAACGAGGCATGCTTGGATTGCTCTCGGTTGAAGAAATGCGCCAGCAGGTTTCTATTTTACTCTTATTTGGCATGCCTTTTAGTTAGAATAGGGAGAATAAGAGGCTCTCTCTCTCTCTCTCTCTCTCTCTCTCTGACACAGGGAGGGAGAGATTTTGCAAAAGTAGCAAATCAGTAAAAAGAAAAAATAACAATTTAACTAGTGTACCTGATTCTGAAGCTACTGCCAATCATTTGTTGTTAACTTTTTTAATACAGCTTCGTGATTGGTTGGATTTGTCTCTGAATCATTCTGTACCATCTTCACTTTTGATCCTTTCCAGGTAACTTAATTTGCAAAAGATATCACAAACTATTTCTTTCAAGTGTTTTTCTTGATGTGTGCATGTTGTGCTTGATTCTTTTTTGATGCCTCGTCTAGGGCCTTCACTGTATCGGGAAAGTTGAGGCCAGAGGAAGCTGTTCAAGCTACATTATCTTCTCTTCCAGATGAGGTTGTGGGAACTGTTGGTGTTACCGCATTGCCCTCTGAAGACTCTGTATCTGAAAGGAGGAGGAAACTGGAGTACCTTGAGATGCAGGAAGAACTTATCAAGGTTGAATTTTCTGCTTTAGGAAGTTATTTTTTATTTTTTATTTTTTTTTTCCTCACAGGAAAATAGATAGCTCTAAACATTCTGCTTTTAGATTTCTTGCATGGACTACAAAATAAATGAATAGATAAAGATGAAAATGGTCAGTTGAGTATTTCATTTATTTATTTGTGCGGTTATATATTGCAGGAGGAAGAAGAGAGGGAGGAAGAAGAGCAAGCGAGAATAAAGGAATCTGAGGGTAGCCGAGAGGATGTGGCATTGAAAGAGATGTCTATTCCAACTGCAAGAGAGGCACAAGAGCAAGCCAGAGCAAGAGCATTGGAAAAGCAAGAGCAATTATGTGAACTCAGTCATGCACTGGCTGTTTTAGCTTCTGCATCTGTAAGAACTTAATGTTGAAAGCTCTTATTTGTTATAGTATATTATCAATTGTTGCGACTTCTTGTTTTTCTTTTTTCCCTAAATATTCAAGTTTTATTTAGTTTTTACTTGTTACCTGCAGTCGGTGAGTAGGGAACGTGAAGAATTCCTGAGGCTTGTAAATAAGGAGGTAATTCACTATCTTGGTTTTTAGCTAGAGGTTCCATAACCTTACTAAAATTTTGTTTCCAATATTCCTGTATCGTGTGTTGGCTTCAAGGGGATGTAGTATGCTTTTTTCCAAATGGATCACGTTTTTAAGTAAGAAGAGATTTATTTTTATTATGATGGTCATCATCATCTCAAGTTAAAAGAGTAGTCATTGTAATTATACTAACAACCATACTCTTGGTGGTGTGATTATGTCATCTCGAACTTTAAATTCTCTATTTGTTTCTTTTGTTTGCCGCGGGGAGGGTGGGGGGTCAAATGTGCTCTGTTCTGTATACTATCGTAACTTTACTGTTTGTCAAAAAACATTATGCTTGTCTGATGCTTTTCAGATCGAACTTTATCATAGCATAGTGGACAAGGAGGGTATGGATGGAGAGAAAAATGCCATTAAGGCATATAGAGCTGCCCGAGAAGAAACTGAGAATGCTAGTGAGGTAGCTGAAGGTGATGAAGTTTCATCAGCACTGATAGACAGAGTGAGTAATTTAACTTTCAATTATTCTGCTGATAATTCTTTCTGCAATTCTGAAAACACCGACTTCTTTTTTTGAAATTTTTCTTTTTATTTATTTTAAATTTTTTCCCTTTTCAAATTTTAGGTCGATGCTATGCTTCAAAATCTTGAAAAGGAAATCGACGATGTAGATGCTAAAATTGGTGATCGTTGGCAACTACTTGACAGGTGGTTAAACGTTTCTATTTCTTGATTCTAATATTCACCTATTTTCTTTTAAGTTAAGTAAGTACTCTGCTATCCAAGTAGGGGATTTTACAGCATCGTGTCTTCATGTACTATAGCACTAAGAAATCTCCTGCAAAGAACATTCGTATCTTAATGTATTAGTTTATCTGACTAATTAATTATAACCATTATCCCTTGGATGGAATGGTTATCAGACTACAGATTTGGCTTGAAACTTAACCATCAGACACTAGCAGCTCTCTTGTTTTGTTGTTGGTATTTCTTCACTTTGAGCAAGTTCGACATGATTGATAACATCATGTATCTGCCATGCGCTGCATGTATTAAGTTGTCAGAGCTCATTTTTTTGTTGTCTTTTGCATTTTTGAAATAAGAAATAGCTTCATGACAATAAGAAATAGCTTCATGACAATTCTCTCTCTCTCTCTCTCTCTCCCGCTCATTTTTTTGTTGTCTTTTGCATTTTTGAAATAAGAAATAGCTTCATGACAATTCTCTCTCTCTCAATATGTTAGCACTTCCATATATGTATGCAGGGATTTTGACGGGAAAGTATCTCCTGAGGAGGTTGCTGGTGCAGCAATGTACTTGAAGAATACGTTAGGCAAGGAGGGTGTCCAGGAGCTCATAAGCAGTCTTTCCAAAGATAGAGGTCAGTTAATTTGTTGCCTTTCTTTTTTGTCAATGTGTTTGTTCCATTATCACGAGGGAATGAGAGTAATGCATGGGCTTGTGGAGATTAGCTGGTTTGTTGTGTTTTCTTGTTCATTTCTTAAAAAAAATAAATAAAATAAAATAAAAAAATCTACGCACAAATGGACCTCTATTCAAGTCTATTAATCTTTAATGCCGAAAAATTAACTGCATTAATCTGCCATATGATTATTTTTGGTGTGATTTCATGCTACAGAGGGGAAGATTCTTGTGGAAGATATTGTCAAGTTGGGCAGTCGGACCGAAGAAACCAGTAATGCAAGGGCTTGTGGAGATTAGCTGGTTTGTTGTGTTTTCTTGTTCATTTCTTAAAAAAAATAAAAAAATAAATAAAATAAAATAAAAATCTACGCACAAATGGACCTCTATTCAAGTCTATTAATCTTTAATGCCGAAAAATTAACTGCATTAATCTGCCATATGATTATTTTTGGTGTGATTTCATGCTACAGAGGGGAAGATTCTTGTGGAAGATATTGTCAAGTTGGGCAGTCGGACCGAAGAAACCAACATGGGTGATCGACCAATGTAGACGGTTCGTCCCTGTTTGATCTCTGTTGAGACCATCTAAGTTTTCCAAAATGATTGCTCAATAAATTTTCTGAACCCAAGTATAAGAAAGGGTTGGGGCTTCAGCTGGGAAATTCCTGATGTGTTGGTTTATACTCATCTAATCATGTATCATTCTAGCAATATGACAAAGGACATACTAGTACTGTAAACAATGCTGATAGAAAATACATGTATACAAAAACGATAAAGTGTAGCGACATCTTGTCTTGTTTATTGTTGCCAGGCTTCCTAGTCCTCTTTTTTGTATTTGTTAGTGAGGCCATCTATATCGGATTGAAATAAAAGAGTGATTGTACAAGTTTTCCCCGAATTTTATAGAATGCCTCAACCTCTCGCATGCTCAGGCCATTTGCATTGCAATTGTACTTTGGGTTGGAAAATATTTTATAAAGCATGCTAAAGCTTCTTCTTGTTATAAATTATTATTATTATTCTTTATTTTCATTATTTCGAAGAGCAAGTTGCTAAAACAAGGATTATTTCTCACACAAGTATGCGTGCATATATAGAAAAGTCTCAAAACTACCAGATATATCTTTGAGACATATAGAGACAGAGGCACAGAGCATTTCAGGAGCAGACAAGATCTGCAACGAAATCTTCGATGTTTTTGTCGGAGCTTCCACCTTCATCTACTGCTGCTTTAGCTAGCTGCTTCCACTTCTCTGAGTTCCTCTTGATCTCTAACCCTCTCTCCCCCTCCATGACTTCCCTGATACACAGCTCAATTTCTTCGCTTGTTATCAGTCCCCTTTGGTCCACCTTTGCCCTCAACCCCACCCGCCAGACATCCATAACAAATTTTGCATTGGTGGGTTGGTCGCTCCACTGTGGTATGGCCACCATCGGCACTCCCAAACTCAGTGCCTCCGTCGTTGAGTTCCAACTGCAGTGAGTCACGAAGCACCCCACTGCCTTGTGTGCCAAGACTTCTAATTGATGGCTCCATGTCACCACCAGGCCTTTCTCCACCGTCCCCTCCATGAAGTTGCTCGGAAGCTTTTTCAGCTCTGTCTCTCGGACCACCCACAGGAAATGTCTGTTGCTCCTTTTGAGGCCTCGTGCTATTGCTTCCATTTGATCTTCTCCCAGTGCCGCCAAGCTCCCGAACGCCACATAAACCACCGACTTATCATCCTTTGAGTCTAGCCACTTTCTGCAAGTCTCAGCTTCAGGTTTGAAGAGGCTGAGCCCGTAATCTTTGTCGTCCTGTAATCGCTTGTCTAAGTACATTGATGGAATGGTTGGCCCTATGTTCTTGACTGGCCACTGGCTCGCTGCCCAGCTCACCACCTAATAGAATTTGGGGAAAAAAAATGTGAAACAAAAAATTAGTAAATCAATCAAAATAATTTATGAAAAGACAGCTACAAATTAATTGATATTTAACAGAGTCATTATTTATCAACGATATTGTGGCAGTGGGTTAAAACTGCCATAGAATGTGCGGCATAACATAGAATTAATTTGTTAGGGTCTGACGGGTTATCCTTTGCTTTGATCCATTGGCTGCTGTGTACCTCTTCCTCCAAGCTCTCAAAAGTGTTGAAAAAGATGCAATCGGCTTCTCTAAAGTTGGAAAACTGGTTAGCCAGATTGGCTAACAAGGATGGATATGACACCATATCATAAACAAAAGATGGCAAGTCAAATAGCTCCAGCTGAGGCAACCCCGTCATGGACATGGGGGGCTCCTTGTCCTCCACGGGCACTCGCAGCAGGCCTTGAGGCATGTTGTAGAATAGGACATTCACGGCACACGATTGGGTGAAGAACGGGGCTCCGGGGAGGCCAAGCTGTTTGGCAATGTCTAGGGCCTGTGGTGCGACGGAGTCGTAGATAAGGTAACCCGCCGGATTACCAGTGTACTTTAGTTTCTCTATGACTTGTGGTAGCTTTAGAGATACAAGCTCATGGAACTCCTTGAGAAAAGCTTCGGCATTACTTACATCTCTGTCTACTTCTGTTGTATCAGAAATGTTCTCAATTTCGATTTCTCCGGCTCGCGCTTGAATGGACTCGGCGTTAATGAAGGCCGTAACTAGTGTGATTTTCAGCCCCTTGGATACTAGGCGCTTTGCAAACTGGAGCATTGGATTTATATGGCCTTGAACTGGAATTGGAAGTACTAGTACATGGACTTTCTCTTGTTTCTCCATCTTCTTCTTTTTTTTTTTTTTTTTTTTTTTTTTTTTTTTTTTTGCGACTAGTGATATTGTTTTCTCTTGCTCCATATGATCTCTCTTCTAATTGTTTCCTTACTTGGAGTTTTTAGTGAGGTATGATAGCTAAAAATGTGTGGTCTTAATTTGTAGAAGTGCAAAATTGTGTATTTGCAAGCAAATAGAAAGCATATAATGTAGCTATCCAATATGTACGTGATCACGTGCATGTGTAAAATGGATTCATGTATTAATGTCCTTCTCTGTCATCAAGCCACCAAATGGCCCACTTTTTAAAGGGTAGTTCAGTTCTGTGGTCTCATTATCAAGGTCCATTAAATTAAATAATTAATAGTTGTATTGCTTAGCTTAGTTAGAACTTAAGTTAGCTAAGGAGGATCAATTACATGACTGCAATAAAAATCGGTTCTCAATCCATCAATAACAGATTGATAAACTCAGAAAATTTCTCTTCTTCTCTCTATAAATTTTCCTCTCGTGATTGCATGCCCCACGCCCATACCACATGGGATGTGAAAATACTTTATTTCAGTTGTTAAACTTAATGTTGGTGCAATTTATATTTTCGAATAGAATCAATTTTGACTTTTCAAAAGTTATTATATGCATACTCAAAATCATCAAACTCATACTTTGAGTAAATAGGAAAATTAATAATGATATAACTATTTTACACTACGAGAGCAAACTATTTTAAATAAGTATTCAAATTCATTCCACTGTGCTTTACAAACTTTTTGCATCAAAACCAATAGTAGCGTTGTTTTGTTATTTTTTTTTTCTTTATGAGGGGGTTATTGGCGTTGGTTTTTTTCTTCCTCTTCTTTTCTTTTGAGGGGGTTATTCCATGAATTTTGAGCATTTTTACATCCTAGTCCCTGAACTTTTAATTTTGATAAATTATTCTTTAAACTTTTAATTGTAGACGGCTTTGGTCCCTAAAATGAAAATTGACTAATGACTTTTTAATTTAATATAGATAATAATCATACGTTCAATGTGTATTAACTTGAAATTTTACAAAAATAGTTATATTATATGCAAAATGTTCTTAAGTATTATTAAAACTTATTGAAAGTTATAACATTTTGCACTCAATGTAATTGTTTATGTAAAATTTTCAATTGTTAGACAATAAAAATATGATTATCTATATTTTCAAAAAGAAAAAAGAAATGTGATTATTTATGTTAAATTATAAAAATTATTTATCAATTTTAATGTGAGAGACTAACAAAATTACAAAGAAGAAGTTCAAAGACTAAAGTGTCACAATGCTCAAAAATTAAGGCCTCACAACACTAATAATCCCAATATTTAAGTAACTCTTAGCTACTTAACCACTTGTAGTGGTTGCATAATTAATCAGCCCAAGTGCCTAACGTAATAACAACCATACATGAGATAGAATTCTTCCACCTCAAAAGAATAAATAAATAAATAACAAAAGCATATTTGATCTTGCATCTGGAAGGAGACAAATATTATAGCCCTAAACCAAGACTTACGTATGAAAACTAGTGCACGCATCGATACGCTTCCTTAGGTAGACGATGAAATGTCATCTTTCATCAATATTTTTGTCTAATTAAATTGTTGCAGTGGAAGACCCTTAAAAAATAGAAGTAGATCTTAAAGAACGTTTTTTTTTTTTTTTTTTTTTTTTTTAGGATCACATACGTATACACATGTGATTTAAAAAAAAAAATGCTATATGTAGTGACGTGCGCGTAGTTATGAAACATACCTCCTCTTCCAGCATATCGAAAGTGTTGCAAAAGATCCACTTGACTTGATGAAAGTGAGGAAATCCATCGAAGATAGTCTTCAGTATATCCGGGTACGAGCCCGGAACAGAAATGAAGGACGGCATATCATTGATCTGAAACCGCGGCAACGACGGCAACGACACTGCTGGCTCTAGTAAAGGAATGCTAATTGTGGCTTGATACAGGTGGTAATATATGGCTAAGTTGGAGCAAGATTGAGTAAAAAATGGTGCTGCCTGGAGATCAAATTCTCTAGCTACATCAAGAGCCCATGTCAAGATAGAATCGTAGATGACAACCTCGGTTTCATCTCGGTTTTTGTGAATAATATCAGGTAAGCTGTGTGAAACTGCAGCTTTCAAGTGATGTAAATAAGCGTCAATGTTTCCGAACTTTTCGTGTAATTCCTTTGGAGGGTCTGGAAGGTTGTGAATGTGGACATTTGAAATATGATCTGATGATGATGAAGAAGAATCTTGGATATTGGAGATGGATTCGGTTGCGAGAAGGGTGATTCGGATGAGGCGGCGGTTTTTGGAGGCGAGACGTTTGGAGAATTGGAGCATTGGGTTTATGTGGCCCTGCACAGGGTAAGGGATAACAAGAATGTGCGTCCCTTTCTCCCTCCTAATTTCTTCCATCTTCCTCTCTTTCTCAATCTCAATCTCTTGATGGATATGTTCCTTTTTTTTTTTAATGGTCTCTCTTAAGAAAGAGGACACAAAAAGGAAAAACAAGGCAAAGGCCAAAAGCAGGGGATAATGATTTTTTTTGCGGCCTCTAGTAGTTAGTGGGACAATTCACATACAACATTGATGATGGCTAAGCTTCATTAGGAATACATATTTATAGAGTGGGTTAATACTTAATTGCAACTTAGGTCCCTAACTACTAAAATGTTTCACAGTGAGTCCACAAAGTATTGAAAATATTGCACACTTCTATTCAAGTCCGTGAAAGATTTTTGTTATTTGTGGATTTCACCTGCGCTGACTTGTTTTTATTACTTCACAGGCCGTTCGCGTGGAACATTTTAACAATTTAGGACTTAAGTGCAATACTTTTACAAAGAAACGTGTCTAATGCAATATTCTTAAGTGTCAACTCAAAAAGTCCAAGCAAAAAAAGAATCAACTCAAAAAGACGTATATGATGACGAAAAGCATAGATATATTAATGGAACAGTAATTATACATCGTACTGATTTGTGGGAAACTGTTGGGGATTTAAGGGGAAGATTAGTTGGAGTGTGCTAATTGCTAACGTTGCCTATATGTTGTCAATTTTATATATGTGCAAACTGCAAAGAAACGTGTATGATACCTTTCAAAAAAAAAAAAAAAACGTGTATAATTCAAAATCTCAATATTGATTCTTCAGTGAGCTAATTGATAATGTTGCGGTCGAATAAATAACTAATGGTATTGTTGAGACCCTTAACTTTTAAAAAACATCTTTATTCCTCTTTAAAACTATACTATTCACATAAAAAGGGTCTCACTAGGTGGGTAAGTGAGACCCAACTTAATAGGACCCATCATTTTATGAGTATAGGGTTTTATCTTCATGGAGATAAATATCATTTTTCTTTTTAAATTACTAATTGCATTGTTGACTCATTGATAATGTTGCCCTTAATATCTAGAAAATTACATATTGACCTCTTAATTTTAAAAAATTACTTTTCAATCCCCCAACTTTAGAAATATGTATAAACTAATTCCTGTTTCGACAATGTTTTATATTATGTTCGGCATTGCGTAGTACAAACTTATTCACTAGTAATGATTACTCCCTAAATAGCAACAAATAAAGATGATATGTTTGGCATAGCTTAAAGACTATTAAGAAGTAAATCATTGACGAGTAATAAATGTTAGATTTGGGTTAATTACGTTCAGTTGCTCGAATAAAATGAAGTGCAGAAAGTAAAGGAACACACAATATGATATCGCAGTTTGGTGCGCACGCCTACATATGCGGAGCCACGCCCAGACAGTAAATAATTTACTATGTTCCAGAAATTACAGACACCGGACAGACTTATTCACTCAAAGACTCCCTCCTAGACAATGACGCTACTGTTACGAATCTCCACAGTGATTATTTAGCATGCACCACACGTCTTCTATTTACCTGGCGAACTCCCTTCGACTGGCAGAGCTTCCTCCCGAAAGTAACAAATCCCTTTTTTGAAGGACAATCTCAATAGCGCACTAGGCTCATAAAAACTCACAGACTCTTTTCTGAAAATATTCTATTAAACCCCAAATCCTTAGTGGCCTGAAACAAGACCTTTAAATAAATCTTCTAAGACCTCTTGAGAATTATCTTCAAATTTACTCAGATAAGCTTCTCCTTTTTTTTCTGCACGATTCTCTCTATTAAATCAACTCACAATATCTCCTTTTAGCCAACTCCACGTTAATGCCCATCAAAAAACATCCACGCACAAATTCAATATATATTTATATATATATATATCCTAAAGATAAACTAAGCTTTATCTCCACGTACTATATCTCTCATTTATCTCCAAATCCACTTTACAAATAAAGCACACTTTGAAATTCAAACATAAAACCAAACTCAACCGAACTTATAATGTAGCATCCATAATATACTTTATCTTTTCCACGTGAGGTGCCACTTTTAAGCTTCTCATTTGAAATTGAAACACAATTCATATCTCTAAGAGATCTACACACAATCCGTTCAAATTCAAATCACTCATGCATTTTCTTCCTTTGACCAAGGCCTTATCCTTATCTCTCTGAATCTCAACCAATGTCTTATCTGCAATCTTTAACTTCAAATCTGATTCTGAATCTTCTTTTGCAATACAAAATCTTCTTGAACCTGTTTTTTGAATTTTTACAAGATTACCAATAAATTGCCAACTAATAAAAATACTTAACAATCTCCCCCTTTGGCATTTTTTGGCAAAACTAACAAAAGATCTTAAAAATTCAAAAACATACAAAATTACAACAATTACATTGTTCTCCCCCTTTTTGACAAAACTAAGCCAAAGACACAACCAAAAAAAAAAAATTCACACCCTAGACACGTCTTCAGCAGCTGATGTCGCAGATCATGTTGTAACATTTGCTGGAACACTCAGTGCAACACTTCGCACTAGATATCTTCGAGGGCATTGATCTCTGTAACTTACTCCCCCTGAATCTTCTCTGTGTCTTACTCCCCTTGAATGTAGCATTCTTCCATGTATAATGCTCTTAACCCCTTTCAATCGCTTAGTGCAACCACCATCACTACACCCACAATCATCAGTACATGCTTCTAAAGAAGTATAAGCCTTATGACACCTCAAATCAGATTTCCTTACCCACACACGTCTAGAAAAATTATTTTGCACATCAATCTTCACGTTAGGTGTCTTCTTTGAGTTTACAGAATTTGGTAGATTAATAAACATACCTTTCTTCAAAGCATTTAGATACTTGTAGCATCTCGGTCTTATGTGGCCAGGTAAACCGCAGTAATGGCATGTGGGGACAAACCTTCTATGTCGAGGGGACGAGATAGTAACCTTCTTACTGGAGGAAGTCAGAGGCTTAGGGGCAGGCGTCTTCTTCACAAGCACTACTTTGGACATTGAGCTCTCACTAGTATAGTCAAGGCCATGTCGATCACCACTCGCTTTTCCTATCGAGAGAATGTGATCCAATTTTGTGGTGCCAGATCCAATTCAGCTATTGTCTCTTGCAGCTTTTTTTCTTTTTCAACAGCCCAAAATTCATAGTTTACAGTAGCCTTCTCAAGTACATCATTCTCTTTAATAAGCTCATCGACTCACTCTTGCAAAGACTTATTCATTTTAACTACCAAAACCCATTTGTTGAACACGGTTTCATATGCCTCCTGGATTGTCTCCTCAGTTAGTTCTTCACCATCGCTGGAACCGTCAGAATCTGAAAAATCTATGTTTTCTTCTGGTTTTTCAGAGTGTGTTGCATATGATGTTGCAACATGAGCTGTGACATGATCTGTAACACTGCAGTTTGGAACATTTGGTAGACATTGAAAGCAACATAGTTATTCACATGATCACCATCTTCCTGGTTGCCTTCAGAATCCTCATCACTCCATGTGACGTTGAGAGACTTCTTCCTCTTTTCGAGAGTGTTAGCACACTCAGACTGAATGTGACCGTAACCATGGCACTCCCGGCATTAAATTCTCCTATTCTTCTTCTTATCATTGGACGAATTTGTAACTCCCTTATTTTTCTGAAAATTGTTGGAGTTGTTGAAAGTTGGAGTTTGGTTCTTCTCATTGAACTTCTTCATCACCCTATTAAAATTTTTAGTCAATCGAGCAAGAGACTCCGCTAAGTCTTCATCTTCTTCTTCAACATTATCTTCCACTTCGGCTTGGAAAGCAATCCCCTTAGAAATCTCCTTTTCCTTCTTATTTTGACTCAGATTCATTTCAAATGTCCTCAGTGATCCCATCAATTTATCAAGTCTCATAGTCTCAATGTTTTTCGCCTCTTCAATAGTAGTGATTTTGTAGGAAAATCTCTGTGGTAACGATCTCAACGTCTTGTTAACAAGTTTTGCCTCAGGAATTTTTTCACCAAGAGCAAAGAATTCATTAGCTATATCACACAACCATGAATTAAATTCAGAAATAGTTTCAGTTTCATGCATTCGAAGATTTTCAAACCTGGTTGTGAAAATATTCACTTTGGATTGTCTGACTGCGGCGGTTCCCTCATGAACAATCTCTAAAATCTCCCATGCTTCTTTTGTCGATTCACATGTAGATATCATCTCAACCAATGTCTTATCTGCAATCTTTAACTTCAAATCTGATTCTAAATCTTCTTTTACAATACGAAATCTTCTTGAACATGTTTTTTGAATTTTTACAAAATTGCCAATTGTCAACTAATAAAAATACTTAACAATAAAGTAAATAAAGATTAATACGTACTCACGTAACTTTGCCAATACATTCATAATTACACAACTTTGATATAAACACACCGCATATAGAGTACTGGTTATTTAGCTTTGACATAATGAATACACACGTAGTGACTATGCAAGAGGTAAATCATTGACTAGCTAGTATAATTTTCAGAGTGATCATATTAGCTTTGATATAAATTCACGAATGTTCTTGTCGGAACTGCCACCATCACTAATTGCTTGCAAAGCCAAGTTCCTCCATTTCTTAGCATTCTTTCTTATTTCTGTTCCCCTATCACCCTCCAAAACTTGCCAAATGCAATGCTCAATCTCTTTTCTCCCCACAATCCCATCCTCGCCAACTTTAACTCTTACTCCAACCTTCCACAGATGCTCAATAAGTTTCGCATCGGTGGGTTGGTCGGTCCATTGTGGCATTCCCACCATTGGCACTCCCAAACTGAGAGCCTCAACTGTGGAGTTCCATCCACAATGTGTGAAAAAACACCCAACAGAAGGGTGCGAAAGAACTTCCATTTGAGCACACCATTTCACTATCAATCCAAACTCGCGCGTCTCTTGGGCAAAGTTGTGAGGAAGCTTTGGCTCTTCAGAAGCCCTAACCACCCAAAGGAAGAACAAGTTTGTGGCTTTGAGTCCCAAGGCAAGCTCCTCCATTTGCTTGACACTTAAGTTTGCCATACTTCCAAAGGAGACATAAACAACAGATTTTTCGGGCTTACTGTTGAGCCAATTGCTGATGGAAAGAGATGAGTCTGCCGTAAATAGATCAAGGCCGTATTCCTTGTCTTCTTTGATGCGGTTGTCTAGGTATATTGAGGGAATTGTTGGCCCAATTGTGAGCAACGGGCTTACTTTTGACATAGAATTCACCACCTGTTGTTCATATATATATATATATATATATATAGCATAAACAATATATACATCAGGTTTGACACTAATTAATTAGGTATGGATCAGATGAATAATGTATGGAGAGTAATCATAAATAAATGAACTTATTCATATTAGAAAGTACCAGATGCATGCTAATTTTAAACATATCACATTGTCGTTTTAATCATACCATGACTTCTTAGCTCATCCCGCGACTTTTTAATAGAACGATTGCATGCATAAAAAAACGACAACATGCATCTACATACATATTACAACGAATGCATACGTCTCCAGCTAGCGGATACACATACAAGCTGAATTGATTAGCAACTTAACTTTATATTTCATTACTTAGTCGTTTTTTTCTGATCAAATATTGACTGGATAATTTTTTAAAAACAATTAACTAGATAGTTAATAATATTGCTGATCAAGTATCACTAATATATAAATATTTATATATATATATATTTATAAATTAAGGAGAATAGACAATTAGTATCTAAATTTATCAAGACATCCCAACTAAATTGGCACCCCATTTGAAACCTGTCCTTTATTACGTCCACCACTCCAATATTATTAATAAGAACGGAAAAAGAATTATAAAACTAAAAAAAAAAACTGTGATAAAACATCCAAAAAACAGATCGCTAAAAATAACCTAAAAGGCCAAAACAAGAACAAAATAATAGCCAGAAACTCATCTCAGAGGACAAAGCTGAAACTTACACTTTAGAAGAAAAGCTGTAAATATACCTCGTTAAAAACAGCTTTTAGCCAAAACTCAACATGAAAAAGACTAAAAGGGAAAAATAGTACATAATTACTCATAGATTCGGCTATGACCGAAACCAATAACTTAGAAGACCTTCCTTGTCCCTGCTGGCCTTCCATATATATTGATATTCAGATATTCAAAGACAAAATTATATGTATATGTATTCATATCAAAACTAATGGCGTTGAATATTGTTATGCAATATTCAAAAAACTCAAACCATAATAAGTTAACCTCTTCCTCCCACTCGTAGACGGAATTGACGAGGACGAAATCAGCTTGGTGAGTATTCGAAAACTGGCTCAAAACCATCTCAAAGTAAGCCGGATAAGAACCCTCCACTCCAATGAAGGACGGCATGTCTTCAAGGCCACCGAGAAACCGAAAGCCGTCGACGGCGACGGGGAACGAAGAAATGGGGAGCTTCAACACTCCGTGATGAACACAATAATACACATAGTTGACGGTGCATGACTGAGTGAAGAAGGCAGCTCCGGCTAAATCGAACCGCTTGGCCACGTCCAGAGCCCATGGTAAGAAGGGGTCGTACACCACAAAGTCTATAGGGTTGGAGGAGTTGTTGTGCCTCGTTATGAGCTCAGCTAGGGTTTTGGAGCCGGCGGCTACCATCCGGGCTAAGTAGTCGGCGGCATTAGCAGCCTGAGCAAAGCCGCCATCGTCGAAGCCGTCGGAGATGGTGTCGAATTGGACGGAGGGAGATGGAGTAGGGTTGAAGGATTTGGAGATGAAGACGGTGTTGGCAAAAGTGGTTTTGAGGCCATAGAAAGCAAGGCGTTTGCAAAATTCAAGCATAGGGTTGACATGGCCTTGACTTGGATAAGGAACGACCAACACATGAGGTACGCATTTTTTGTTTTCCATTCAGTTCAGATGATCACAAATTAATCTTATCTAAAGTCTTAAGAGTTTTTTTTTTTTTTTTTTTTTGGTTTACCGTATTTCGTACTATATGTATTAATTATCTTATATTAAGGAATTTGCTAAAGCTATATGTATATATATAGCGCTACTTATGGGATAATTGTGCGCCGAATATATAGCTGTATGTATTATGTGTAGGATCACGTCAAACTTTTAATTTGCGATGTAAACACTGGTCCCAGCTCGGCCTCCACTTGCATCCCAGTATTGTTGGCTAGTGTGAAATCAGTCGTGAAGAAAAGGAAAAATAAAATAAAATACTATTAAGGCCTCATTTGCTATGAGAGCTTTAGAACTGAAATTATAGTTCTGATTCAAATCTGTAGTTGTTTGTAAGAAATAAAAAGTGATTTGAATCCAACTTAAGAAAATCAGTGTTTAGTTTGGATGGTTTTGATTCAAAATTTGAATCATGATATGATGTTTTAAATTAAAACTATCCTAAAAAATAAAACCACCCTATTAGCTTTGGCTGACTCAAACTCCAAATTCAAATTTATGATTCTAGTACACATAATTCAAACCCAAAACTTTATAGTTTGAACCCCATATTCAAATCATAAATTATAGTTCTGTTTTAGAACCAACCAGAACCACATGATTTGAACTCTCACACCACGGGCCTCTTTTTAGTCTTTTGTAATTTCCGTTGAGAAATTCATAGTTCTTTAATTGTAGCTTTCCTATTGATGGCGTCAGGCAATCAATAGGCCTTCCACCATTTTTTTTTTTTTTTTCTAGTGATGAAGGTGCTTGGGCAAGAGGGAAACCACAACGGGGACAGCAAAGCTCGTAGAGAAAGAGAAGGCCCACTTACTCAGTTGATATATCTGCAACACAAATTGCAAGATCTTTAGAAACGTAGCCAATCAAGTCGACAGACACACGTACACAAGCAATAAAGGAGGGGATAACCTGCCAGCATATGCATTGGCTACCACACAAAGCTTTTACTAGATTAATAAGACAGATCACTTTTTAAATTAAATCGGCGGAAAAATGACATTTTTCCTAATTAAATTTAAATGGGTGGAAAGCCTTTTAATTAATTCCTCACCATAATTTATTTTTCTTTAATTATCTCTTTTATCTTCAACAAAATTATATATAATCAAAGTTATTTTATTTGATTAAACAAATAATTATACCAGACATCCCATCCTAAAAACTACACATACCAAAACCCTTCTTCCCTTTCAATACTTAACAATTCACTTTCCCTTTACATGCCTCAATTGTTTTATACCTTTAATTGTGTACATATAAGAACAAGATATGTACATATTACTTTTCAAATATATAGAATCGCTATATACAATGAGCTAGAGAGATAGAATTACTAGCTTAAATATCATATGTAAGTAATTGAAGTAATTACACTACATGACAAAATTTCATATCTTGAATTAGCAAAATTTTTAAAATATTATAAATATAGTAAAAATGACATAGTAATTATGATAATAATATCATATTTTGTATTATATAATAATATAGTCATTATTTTAATGGCATCAAAATGATATAAAATTTTGAAATTCCTGTAATATTTCAAAAATTTTGCTAAATTTAAGCTTTAATATAAAATTTTTAAATTGGATTTATTAGGAATTCTTTGAAAGAACTAACAATCTAAGCTTTAACAAACGGACCAATAGCCATGAGCCAATATCACAGAGATCAGTCAAGCTTAAATATGTTTTAATAGGAATTCTTTGAAAGAACTAACAATCTATCATCATCAATACAGTTATAGAAATTTGAGTATTTCTCTTCGTCTTTATTGTGCTATTTGGAGCAATTATGAGTAGATTGTCTCTTACAATTTCTGTGTTTAATATAGTGCACCTGATTTACTTGAGAGGTGCTCATGGATCCCCTTCAATAGTAGGAGAACCAAAACTCAGGTGCATAGAGGCCGAGAAACAAGCAATCCTCAAGCTTAAACAGGATTCAAATCTTGGAGAAGGCGCAAAGGAAAAAGGTCTTCTTTCTTCGTGGGGAAATGAAGAAGAAAAAAAGGAGTGCTGCGAATGGATTGGAATTCGGTGTGACAACAGATCCGGTCATGTGATGAAGCTTGATCTTTCTCCTCCAACCTTTGGTAGAACTGATTACACATCTTTGTCAGTAAGAGGTAATCTCAGTTCTTCATTGCTTGAGTTGCGATATTTGAGGTATTTGGATTTCACTCCGGTTTCCTTCTAAAGATATGACATACAAATCTTTATCTTCTCTATTTTTCTGTTATTTTGTTTCAGTTTATTTTTCTGCCGTGTGAGTATAACGGTGAACACAAGCAATAAGCTGAACCGGGGAAATTCCAAAGGAAATTACTGTAACTTATTGATCTGGTTTTTCTGAACCTATCAAGAAATCACTTCAGTGGGCGAATTCCGTCAGAGATTGGTAGGTTTAACTTGTTAGAAGCTATTGATCTATCAAACAACCAACTTTCTTGTGGAATCCCTTCAAGCCTCTCTCTAAGTGCCCCGGCTTAATGTGCTGGACTTGTCAAACAACAATTTATCGGGCAAGATTCCAATAAGTACTCAACTGCAAAGCTTTGAAGCGAGTTCATATGCAAAGAATTTTGAACTCTGTGGAGCCCCACTTCCAAGGAGTTGTCCAGGAGAGGAATCGACTGTTTCTAGAACTCCTAACTGATTATGCTGGGAAGATAGATAACATTTTCATATGTAAGTAATTGAAGTAATTACACTACATGACAAAATTTCATATCTTGAATTAGCAAAATTTTTAAAATATTATAAATATAGTAAAAATGACATAGTAATTATGATAATAATATCATATTTTGTATTATATAATAATATAGTCATTATTTTAATGGCATCAAAATGATATAAAATTTTGAAATTCCTGTAATATTTCAAAAATTTTGCTAAATTTAAGCTTTAATATAAAATTTTTACTATATTCTAAATCACTCTAAGTTATTCCACATCCGGTTTTGAAGATCCTTTTTCTTTTCGCAACTTTTTCATACAGTAATTACAAGATCAAATGCAACTTTTTAAATGCGAGGTGATAACTCCATTCAAGGGTTATTTTGGCTTTTATTTACATTTAAATTGGCTTTGTACTTGATGTTTTTATTTATTTAATTTATTTTTTAGTTTAAATTAATCTCATTTTGTTTTGTTTCACTTTATTTTATTTTAGGTTATTTTATTTGATTTTATTTAGTTTTCTCCTTTAATTATTGATTCTCATTTGTGTTTAAATTAGGTGAAAAGTGCAATTTGGAGCTAAATTGGGATTAGAAATACTTCAAAAATCAAAGAGAAATCCGGATAAGAACAAATCCCAAGCTCGCATGGATTAAGCGTATTTTATCCGCGATCACAGCCGTCCGATCGGCTCCAGGCCAATTCCAGCGCGCGAGTGCATTTCACTCTCTTTGTCCAATGTGTTATGAGCACAAGCCAAGCCCTGCCAGCGTGTTGAATCTCATGCTTCGCATCTCTGCTGTTTCCCGTGTGCCTCGAACGTCGGCCAACGGGTCGTCGCCATGTCATGAAGCCTCCCACTCTAGCTACGCGGTGAGCATGTAAGAGCCCTAATTGCTCCTCCCTTTCTTTTCTCTGACGCATAATTTTGAGGCTTTGAAAAACCTTTCATCCCCTCCAACCAGAGCACGATTCCTTCATTCACAATATCCAAAAATAAACAGAGCTCTATTGGATAGTGAGAAATATTTATAGAATTATTTTGGGGTATTTGGGATAGTTTTTAGGATTTTTTTTATTTAGATTTTATTTAGGTTTTTGATTATTGGAGAATGTATTATTGAATATTGAGGCTACAAGGTGAAGAAGAAGAAGATTTAAAGGAAAAACTCTAATTAGATTTTATTTTCTGAATTTCTAATTCTTTATTTTTATTTTTTAGTTATGTCAAATCTAACATCATCTTTTTATTTATTTTTATTTATGTTTAGTTTTCTTGCTAGCTAGATATACAATATAGCCTCTCTTTATTCGAGCTGTTCAATGTTTATTTTATTTAAGATCAGGTGTTTTCATTGGTCTTAATGTTTTTTAATTAATTGACCACTAATTAGATAATTTGTTAATTCATAATGAGATCGGAAGGAGATTTATATTTTTCGATCATTGTGTTGAATGCCATAGATTACATATGATGTGAGATAGGAATATACTTGTATAGTTTCTGTGCTCATTACATGAAAATCTATGATACTTAATGATAAATGCATGAAAATGCATTTAAATTGTTTATAATTGCTAAATAAATTAAGTTTTAATTAAATATTTTCGTGGAATTAATTTTATGTGGAAGTATTTGATTTTAATTTAATTTAATTTGTTTTGAAGGGAAATAAGGCATTTGGGCCAAAACTAAAAAGAAAAAAAGAAGAAAGAGGCCATTAGCCCGTCAGCCAGCCGTCTGAGCCGTGCCAAGCCGGCCAAGCCGCGCTAGTCCCAATCTCCGCCACGTGTCATTTTCTGCTGAGTCGCAGGCGCGTGGGACCCAATGTTCCCTTTGTGCATGCGCGCTTGGCGCGCACCGCCCTTCCCCATGCGTGAGTCTCCTCCATGCACGCGTCACCCGGTTTTCCTTTCTTCTTCGTGTGGGTCCCGTATTACAGCAGCTTCCCAATCAATTCCCACCACGTGTCCCTAACGGAAGCAGCTGTCGGCCATTTCTTCTTCTCCGCGAATCAGCGCGCGCCGTGTGTCAGATTTGATGCTTCTGTCGGTAGTTTTCTCCTCTCAGCCTCTCTTTACGCGACCCGCATCCCACTCATTTGGGATTCTTCAGCTAGCATTCTGTTTTGTTTCGTTGGGATGATTTTAGCATTCACTCCCAGAATTAATCCTTGTAAATCCAATTTATTTGGATAAAACGCCCCTTTATTCTTTTATTTGTTGAGTGTTTTTTCACATGCCCTAAAAACTCTATAAATAGGGACTTTGTGAAGTGTATTAGGTTATTGATTTTGAGCCTAAATTCTTACACATTTTCTCTTATTGTTTTGTTCTTATTCTCATACTTTCTTTTTAGAATTTTATGGGAATTATGTGCAAGCTAGGCTAGAGTATTTGGGTGAGGCTAGAGATGATCCTATATGTGTAGTGAACTTGTTTGGATTTTGATTCTCCAATGGTTTGTAAGTTTTATACATTTGAGTAAATAATTTTCTTTTATCATATTTCTTCCTCTTATCAATATATTTTATTGTCAACTTTGATATAAATCTAGTCAAGCTCTTTTTATGTGATTGTTGCATGATATTATATATTGGTAGGGATTGTTTTATGAGTAGTCTTTTACTGCAATATTGCCAACGGTATATTGTCACCTTTAGATTTCTCATAAGATAATTTTTCCTAGTTCTAAACGTTAGAATTTTATTTACTCAAATACATTTTTATGTACAAGTTTTTCAAATATTTATTTTCCGATTGATTGTTTGGGATGTGAAACTTTCAATTGAGTCAATTTATGAATCAAAATCCAAATAGGTGAACAAGGCATATAGGGGATTCTCAATGTCTTACCACTTTTAATTATTGAATTTTCTCCATTTTAAATTGTTTAAAAGAATCATCAAAAACACTCATTTTTCTTCTTTGTTTGATTGCTTACTTTCCTAATGCTTTTATTTGCTAATCGTTTCTTGTTCAATTTATCACCTCCTTGTGGGATCGACCGTCCTAATTGTACTACAATTGACCGCTTATTTTTGTACACGTTTGGGGGTAATCACTTAATGACTTCTTGATTGTTGTAATTGAGGGGATTTTTACTGTAATTCGGAAGAGAACATTACATAAATTAGAGATTTTCGACTGTCAATTTCGATAATATTAAATTTGAATAATAAAAATAAAGAAGTAGAGTGGAATACTTATGGTGAATATTGGTTGCTCTAAGTTGCAAAAAACTTGAAAGAGTTTTGTTTGTCCGAAGTGTTTTCTAGAGAGAGAGAGAGAATTAGAGAGAGTGAGAAGGTTCTTAGAGAGCAGATGCTGGCCAGAGCTTTGGCACCACTTCTGGGCGCGTCGTCGGGCTCCCCAACCATGAAATTTGGTCATCCGACTCGTCTCGTCGTGGACTTCTCATTGGTGGTGGTAGTGTACGGTGTGGTAGCTCCATTTGGGCAGATCTGAACCAATTAGGAGCTTAGAAGCTGAATTGACGGTCTCATTTCTTAGGGGAGTTTTTTACTTGGTGGCTGACATCTCTTCGTTGGCTATCTTCCTCGATGGTCCTTTGGCCATACGCCCTTCACCGAAAGTTTCTACCGGCGATGGTCGAAGGTTTTTTTCTTTTTGTCACTTTTGTGTTTGTAATAAGGTTATTAGTTTCCCCGCCCAACTCTCGTCTAGTTTGTTATTTTTTGTTAGATTTAAGTGTTCGGCTAAATGCCAATAGGGTAGTCTTGGTCCGGTTAGAATTTTTTATGCGCCGTGTAGATGTCCCCTTTCTATGGATTTTGACGACCTACCCCTCCAGGACTCGACAACTTATGTTGAAGAGAGGGGTTTTTTCTAGTTGAGCTTTTAGTCCGCTCGTTGTTAGTGTGCCGAGGTGCTTTCTCAGTTTCGAGCCTCAAACGTGCGTTTGTCTCTCTAATGGATTAGCATTGTACCAAGACGATTGTTTATTAGTATTTTAATAAAATGCAATTTTCCTTTCAAAAAAATATGGGTTGCTCTAGTGTTTTAATTATTTATTTTGTTTTTACTTTTATTTGTTTCTTTATTATTCTCATTTATTCACTCATTCAAATACTAATTTCATTACTTAATTACAATTAACACAATCATAGAGAAAATGATACTTTACTCATTACTTTATTACTTATTATGATAACGCGCACTTGCAATTTTCACAATAAAAGGACGTTGAAGAAAAAAAAAAAAAGCAAATTCAAGGACCTTTTAAAGTTTGTAAATCTATTTTTATCGGTACAATAAATCATTAAAATATTCCAAGTATTTACATGTATGTGTAAGCAAAATCAAAACAAAACAAACATTAACTCGTAAATTACCATATCGATGAAGCAACGGTTTCACAAAGAAAAGGCTTTGTTTTAATTTCGTCAAATAATACACAAAATCACACATGAGGAAACAATCAATTTAAAAAGTTCTTATTTTATTAAAGGTTGTGGTCACAAACACATGCACACAATAGAATGAGCTTTACAAGTACTAATTAATGTCGGTCATTTTCAATTTTGATACAAATTCATCGATGTTCTTGTCGGAGCTGCCACCTTCACTAATTGCCTGCAAAGCCAAGTTCCTCCATTTCTTACCATTCATTCTCATTTCTGCGGCTCTATCACCCTCCATAACTTCCCTAATGCAAAACTCAATCTCTTTTCTTTCCATAATCACATTATAACTCTCATCATAATCAACCTTAACTCTAACCCCAACCTTCCACAAATGCTCAACAAGTTTGGCGACGGTGGGCTGGTCGGTCCACAGCGGCATTCCCACCATTGGCACTCCTAAACTGAGAGCCTCAATCGCAGAATTCCACCCACAATGTGTGACAAAACACCCAACAGAAGGGTGTGAGAGAACTTCTACTTGGGAACACCAATTCACTATTAAACCTTTGTCACAAGTCTCTTGGACAAACTTGTGGGGGAGTTTTTCCTCTTCAGAAGCCCGAAGAGCCCATATGAAGTAAAAGTTTGTGGCTTTTAGTGCAGACGCTACTTCCTCCATTTGCTTGTCACTCAAGCTTGCCATGCTTCCGAAGGTCACATAAACAACAGACCCTGCTGGCTTATTGTTGAGCCAATTATTATTTGTGGAAATTGATGGGTCGTCTGATGTGATCAAGAGATCAAGACCATAATCCTTGTCATCTTTGATACGGCTGTCTAAGTAGATGGATGGAATTGTTGGTCCAATTGGCCGCAAGGGACAAAGTTTTGACATGGAATCCACTACCTGCAGTCATAATTAAATGTTGAACACAATATTATTGTAATTAATTTTATAATATGAAAAAGTAATTACAACACACACTTCAATAATCAAGACGACAAAACCCACTACACTACATTCTACAACACAAGCACTCTCCAGTCACTTGGACTCTGCAGTCCGCACGCACTCACTAATAAGTAGACTTGCACGCACACACTAGATATTTACTTGACACTTATCTCACACACTTGGACACGCCTCACTTTTGGACACGCACTAACTGAGACCTTTGGGTCGCCATGCGATTTTTTTAATGAAGATTTTATTATTAGGACGAACAACAAAATAATAATTTGGAAAAATTTTCATAAATTGAGGGCCTTTTCCAAGACTACTTAAAAATTAGAGACCAAAATATGACATGAGTACTAATGGTATTTTGGGGACTAAAATCGGAATCAACTCAAAAGAGTAATCGATTATAAGGTGATAGAAAAAGAATACCTGTTCCTCTAGCTCATAGACGGTATTAATGAGGATGAAATCAGCGTTGTGCACATTAGAAAACTGGTTCAACAGCAACTCAAAGTAAGCTGGATATGAGCCCTCAACGGCTATGTAAGAAGGCATGTCATGGAGCTGATCAAGCAATAACTCCAATCCATCAATGGGGAGCGGGAAAGAAGACACCGGAAGCGTCAACTTTCGGTGGTGCACGCAATAATAGACGTAGTTCACAGTGCATGCTTGGGTGAAAAAAGTGGCTCCTTTTATGCCCAACTGATGAGCCACGTCCAACGCCCACGGTAGAAACCCGTCGTACACTATGCAGTCAATTGGGTGTGGCGAGTTGTTGTGCCCTGTGAAATATTTCAGTGTTTTTTATATGAACAATTTTTTTAAACTTAAAAAATAAATATATATAAACCTTAAATTTGGAGCATATGGGATACTTGTAATGAGCTCCGCCAGGGTTTTGGAGCCAGAAACTTGTAACCGCGCAAGGTAGTCGTCGATGCTCTTGGCATGGGTGAAGCCGCCGTCATCGTAGCCGTCAGATATGGTGTCGAGTTGGATTGGGGCCGGTGACTGGGGATTGAAGGTGTTGGAGATGAAGACGGTGGTTGCCAAAGTGGCTTTGAGGCCCTTGGAAGCCAAGCGCTTGCAAAATTGGAGCATCGGGTTAACGTGCCCTTGACTCGGATACGGAAGGGCTAATATATGGGGTACCTTGGACGTTTTGTTTTCCATCTCTAATTAGCCTCTTTGAATTTCACTTTTGCTATATATTAGCAAGTAATGTTTTCTTTTGGGATTATCGATATATATATATATATATGTATATATATACTCGTAGGATGTTTTACAAAGAAACATGTCTAATGCGATGTTCTGAAGAGTCAACTCAAAAAGTCCAAGAAAAAAAAAAGAATCAACTCAAAAAGACGTATATGATGACGAAAGCATAGATATTAAATTAATGGTACAGTAATTATACATCGTAACAATTATAACACAAACGAAGAAAACAAAAGGTGACCTTAAAAAAAATAAAAAAACAAAAATAAATAAAAACTATTCCTCGATAACAACGCAATGTCGTGATAAATACGGCTACCCTGATGTTTATCCAAATCACAATTGTAGGATCATGACATAACAGCTAGTAAGGGTTCAAGGACATCCTCAAATTTTGAGGTGTAGACGGTCAAGCTTTAATTTTATTGTATTTTTCTCTCTTATGTGAACTTCTAAATTTTTTTACAATGTGTCTCAACTAACTAAATTTTTTTAAATTTTTTATTAAATTTAAGAGATTAAAAGTTAATATAATAAAAAACATGTATTACATTTAAATTAAAATGTTAAAATTTTTTACTATATTTATTTTTTTGACATTAATTTAACATAATCATCGTTAAAATGATACACATTGTAATAAATTTACAATTTCAGAAAATAACTAGCAAAATTAAAATTTTAAATAGCAATTTACTAAGTCACGAGACGAATGTGGTAAAAACCCAATCAATTATTAAAAAAAGTCGTAATATTTTTTTATCTTTTATTTACTGAACAAAATACTTATGGCACGACTCCCCCATGGCAGCACGATCAACTTGCGATCCGACCATTGCCAAATCACCGAAACCCTTAGGCGTCTTCCTCTTCTCTCATGTCGACGACCTCTGCGAAGATCACCCCTAGGTGATCCTCCTCCGCACCTCGATAATCTCCACCGAAGATGTCCTTCCAGAGATTGTGACGGAGCACTTTGGTCGGTGCAATCAATCATTACAATCCAAGTTTACATGTATTTGTAAATATAATATAATAAAAAATAAACACACAATAATATGTAAATTACCAATATATATGGACGAGCCAAAAAACCTTCAGAAAGAAAAGGTTTGGTCTAATTTCATCAAATACTACACGTACGGACACATACATGTGGAAACATTTATTTGAAAAGTTTAATTTAGTAAACATTTTATGCCCACAAACACACACACGCACACAGTAGAATAAATTTACCAGTACTAATTAACGTTCTTCATTTTTAATTTTGATACAAATTCACGGATGTTCTTGTCGGAACTGCCACCATCACTAATTGCTTGCAAAGCCAAGTTCCTCCATTTCTTGGCATTCTTTCTTATTTCTGTTCCCCTATCACCCTCCAAAACTTGCCTAATGCAATGCTCAATCTCTTTTCTCCCCACAATCCCATCCTCGCCAACCTTAACTCTTACTCCAACCTTCCACAGATGCTCAATAAGTTTGGCATCGGTGGGTTGGTCGGTCCATTGTGGCATTCCCACCATTGGCACTCCCAAACTGAGAGCCTCAATTGTGGAGTTCCATCCACAATGTGTGAAAAAACACCCAACAGAAGGATGTGAGAGAATTTCAACTTGGGAACTCCAATTCACTATTAGCCCTTTGTCACGTGTCTCTTGCGCAAACTTGTCCGGGAGCTTTGCCTCTTCAGAATACCTAATCGCCCATATGAAGTAAAAGTTGGTGGCTTTTAGTCCGTAGGCGAGTTCCTCCATTTGCTTGCCACTCAAGCATGCCATGCTTCCAAAGGACATATAAACAACAGACCCCACTGGCTTATTTTTGAGCCAATTATTGGTCAAAAATGTAGATGAGTCGTTTGATGTGAAGAGATCAATGCCATAATCCTTGTCATCTTCGATACGGTTGTCTAAGTAGATGGATGGGATTGTTGGCCCGATTGTCAGCAAGGAACAAACTTTTGACATGGAATCGACCACCTGTTAATGACAACCAATTAATTAACGACGCATATATTGAGTATCACAGTATTTATTCCTAGTGGGTCTTGATTACTTTGGCTCGTATAGTAGTATGATCTCGATGATAAGAAGTCGGAGTTTTCCTCTTAATAATCGTGGCCTAACAATTAAAATTATAAAATCAACCTCTACTAATTAAATTGCACATTATCCTCTGGTGCCTTTTCCAGTCAAGTTTTTGACAGTCGTACGGAGAAATTTCATATAGATCAAGAGTTTTGTTTTTGGACATGTTAAAAATTGGGGACAACAAAATAACAATATTAGCTAGTAGGACTAAAAATGGGATTGACCCAATATGTATCAATTATAAGGTGAAGCATAGAGAATACCTGTTCCTCCAGCTCATAGACGGTATTGACGAGGACGAAATCAGCCTTGTGCGCATTAGAAAACTGGCTCAACAACATCTCAAAGTAAGCTGGATATGAACCCTCAACGCCTATGAAAGAAGGCATGTCGTGAAGCTGATCAAGCAATAACTCCAATCCATCAATGGAGACCGGGAAAGTAGTCACGGGAAGCGTCAACTGTCGATGGTGCACGCAATAATAGACGTAGTTCACAGTGCATGCCTGAGTGAAAAAAGCAGCTCCTTTTATGCCCAACTGATGAGCCACGTCCAACGCCCACGGTAGAAACCCGTCGTACACTATGCAGTCAATTGGGTACGTTGAGTTGTTGTGCCCTGTGAAATAAGTCCGTGGTGGAGCCCAAAAAAAAAAATATCTCTTTCATTAGTCAAGATCACACAAAATATAAAATATGTAAGAAATAGTAAAAGTTTCGATTATTGAGTGGGGAATAGTTATAATTATTTTTAAATTAGAGAAACAATTTAAAGTTTCACACAAAAAAATGGTATGAAAATCTAAATCTTAAATGTGATGTTACTTGTGATGAGCTCCGCCAGGGTTTTGGAGCCAGAAACTTGTAACCGCGCAAGGTAGTCGTCGATGCTCTTGGCGTGGGTGAAGCCGCCGTCATCGTAGCCATCAGATATGGTGTCGAGTTGCACGGAGGCCGTTGACTGGGGATTGAAGGTGTTGGAGATGAAGATGGTGGTGGCCAAAGTGGCTTTGAGGCCCTTGGAAGCCAAGCGCTTGCAGAAGTGGAGCATAGGGTTAACGTGCCCTTGACTTGGATAAGGAAGCGCTAAGACATGGGGAACCTTGGACGTTTTGTTTTCCATATCTAACCTCTTTCACTTTTTCGATCAGTAGTGTTTTCTTTTGGCATAATATAAATATATATATATGTATGTATTTATAGCTTTGAGAGAGCTAATAGTACTGTAATATTATATATATATATATATATAGATAAGGAAGAGACATGGGGAACCTTGGACGTTTTGTTTTCCATATCTAACCTCTTTCACTTTTTCGATCAGTAGTGTTTTCTTTTGGCATAATATAAATATATATATATGTATGTATTTATAGCTTTGAGAGAGCTAATAGTACTGTAATATTATATATATATATATATATATTGCTCCTACAAAGAAGAAATGAAGCACGTGTGTTGAATATTAATGGAAAATTTGTGCCAAAGTCGTATAGTAGGTTGTGCCAAGGTAATTGGGTCAAAGAATACGACAGTCAATTTAGCTGCCAGCGCATTCATTAATGGAGCTAGCTTGCACGGCAAGGCTATGCTTCGCAACCATGTAAAATATTTGCGCATCGATCTGTTGATAATAATACTTGTCACAAAAACAAAAACAAAGGAAACAACGGCACCTTTTTTATTTTTCTATTTTCCTTGAAAATTAACAAACCGAAAGTCGTGATAATGATATATACTTCTAGGTTAAATAATCATCAAGGAAAATTTGATTATTGTTTCATATTTGTCCACTATAATCATACTCATGTGTAGTTTCATGTTGGTAACGTTGGTTATTTCACACACACGAGTATGATTATTTTAGGATGTATTAGCTTTTGAATGAATGATGGATTTGCTTTAATGCTTGTTTGATTTCAAAACTATGATCTCTTATTATTCGCTGAGACCAAAGATCGGAAGGTTAGAGTTTTGGTTTTGTTATTTTGTTTTCATCTTAGGTTTGCTCGAGGACAAGTAAAAGCTACGTGTGAGGGAATTTAATAAGCTCATAATTCTTGATATTTTTCATTGAATTTCTCCATATTTTCCTTGTTTGATTCTCAAAGTTTTAGAGTTTTTATTAGGTTTTTGTGTTTTGTAAGTGTTTGGAACTAATTTGAGCCCAATGGAGAAATCTATAAATAGGACACCTTGGAATTGAATTGGGAGTCCATTCTCATATTTTTCCAGCCACCTTTTGGAGAGAAAAAGAGAGAGAATAAGGAGGTTTTTATCAGAATTTCAAGGAGAATTTGTTTGCGTGAAGAATTCCTCATGATGATTGTTTCACGGTGTATCAAATTTATACGAGAGAAAGAGAAGTATGTTAAGATTTGAGATTAATTAAAATTAATAGGTCAATAGTTTATATAAGTTAATAAATATGCTAAATTACTGTTTTTGTCCATAACTTGTCTGATTATGAACCATAACTTGACAAGTTATTGTCCATAATTCACGGTTTTTGTTCATAACTTGTCTGACTATGAACCATAACTTGATAAGTTTGTACATAATTTATCTGATTATGAACCATAACTTGATAAGTTATGACTTATTAATTTCTATAACTAAAAATTAATCTATAAACTTTCTTAAACTTTTCATATTGACCTATTTTTTATTATTTTTGAATTTATAAACCTCACTAAAATGAGATGCGCCACTGGGCTGTGTGCCAGTCTGGGGCGCGTTGGCGCGCAGGTTTGCACGCTGGGTGCTGGCACAAAAACATGAATGAGTAAATTAGAGGTTGACACATATTCAAAAAAGAAACTACTCCATTGACTCTTTTTTGGATGTTTAGATGTTTAAAAGAATTGACGGATATAAAAGGAAATATTTTAGTTGCTATTGTTTAAGAGTTTAGGGCCCTTTCATTAAAATAAAATAAAAAAAAAGGATTAATTGTAACCTACTAAAATTTTGGTGACTAATGATGTAAATTACTTGAGAAAAAAATGATATAATTACAGTATTTAATTTTAAATAATATGACGTCTGTAATACTAGGTATGTTCTTATTATTTATTTTGATCGCATTCTCTATATCGTGATTTGTTGTAATTACATGTTGGTTTAATCTGAGTATATTTTGCTGAATTTCTTTTTTAACCATAATTAATATTTGTAAACATTTTTTGATTTAATGGTGAACACCCTCTTCTCTATAAACGTAATAGATTAGAAGAAGAATATATATAGAAAGTAACTATTGAAAATTTTGTCTATATATATACAGAGCAAATTAGAACAAAAATTGTTGTATATAAAAAAAAATGGAACAGAAATTTCTTGGGGCCTCCAAAGCAGTTCAGGCCCGTCCTATTACAGCGACAGGCTTGGCTGGTCAGGCCTCATGCATCATTTCTCATTCTAATTTTTCTTCCTCCGTAAAAATTTTAATAACATTTTATTCCTGGCCAAGAGAAGAAAGAATAAAACACCAAAAAAAAAAAAA
>NW_010362833.1:398910-509275 GCF_000414095.1 Morus notabilis
CCACTGTTCTCAAAAAGTATTTCCTGAATATTCAGACGAATTATTTAGATAAATTAAAAGTCTATTTAGTTCGTTAATTTAAATTTTTAATTTAAATTGATATATAATTTTATATGATAATTTTTTATTATAATAAAAATATTAAATATAATTGAGAATTTTTTATTATAACAAAATTTAAATTTTAAACTCAAATGATAAAATCAATGGACTCAACAAAAAAGACCATCAATAACTCTCATAATATTTTCTTTAAGAATTACAAACAAAAAAAAACCCACCAATAAACAAGAAGAAAAAAGTGGACCCCAGTAGTGGAGATCCGAATCCCTAGTGAGTCACGTGGTCCCACAAGTCCCACCGTCCACATCACATCTTTGGCCGTCGGATTTTCCCATCCCACCGTCCCTTTTCTTGGCCTTTCTTCTTCTTCTTCTTCTGCTCTCTCCTAGCCGCCCCATACTTCTTTTCTATCTTCATCTCTCACCTCCACGCGTCAATAATCCATTGGATGTTTCCGAGGGCACGAATAATGGGCCCACCTTCACCAGTTTCTACTGTCAGGAATCTTATCATCTCTTCTATATATCACGAGTTTTTATATGAAACCCCTTTTAATTATTTTAAATTTTCATGTTTAACCGTACGATCTATTTATTGAAAATAATAAATAATTTTATTTTGGTGGAAAAAGATTTCAGAAAAATATAATATATTTATTACTTATGATCGCACATTAATATATGGATATAGACAGATATTCTTTTTTGAAGAAAAACCAATATATACATAGATTGGATACGTATATTTTGAGCGAAGTGATTGTTTTAGTTACAAAAGGAATCAATATATTGGGTATTAATTTAGGGATGTATAATTTGATCCATTCAACTTTAAATCTAAAATAACGATTCTCGTTCTAAGTAAGGAGATCTTCAGAAATAATAACATTTTTATTGTATAGTCTATACATTATAAATTCAGTTTTTTTTTCGGTTGCTTGAAAAAACTGTGGTATCCTCATGCTCGATCAGTCGACAATCTATTGAGATTATAAATAAAAAGAGAACATGACTCGTACTTTTATTAACTAACGTCAAGTAATTTAAAATTATATCAATTAGATTATACTTGAAGGTTCACTCAAAAAAAAATTAATTGGCATGAATAGTCTCTAACATTTTTAATAAGTGACAGTTTAATCTCTATTCTTTTAATTTTGACAAAATAATCTCCAACGTCATAAATTGGTGCAATTAAGTTCTTTGTGCCCAGTTTTGTTAATATTTTAATAGAATTGACCATATACAAGGCATGTGATGTCATAAATTGAGAAGAAAAATAAATAAATAAAACCTCCCTTGCCCTCCAACCCTCCTACTCAGATCAGAAAACCCTAACGTCATAAATTGGTGCAATTAAGTTCTTTGTGCCCAATTTTGTTAATATTTTAATATAATTGACCATATACAAGGCATGTGATGTCATAAATTGAGAAGAAAAATAAACAAATAAAACCTCCCTTGCCCTCCAACCCTCCTACTCAGATCAGAAAACCCAATAGAATCTTTAGAAAATATTTTTATTTGAATGAATCAATCCACAGGTATATTATCATGCCCAACAGAGTAACCAAGTGTGAAAATATATTCATTGTGTTGGCACTACCGTGAGATAACTAGGGCTTGTACTTCTTGATCAAAATTTAAAAAAAATTTGAACTTTAGTTATAACTTTATTCAAGTTCATGTTCTTTTGTAAATTTGAGTTTAAACTTTAGTTTAAAACTTGAGTTTGAGGTTAAAATATGAATTCAAGTTCCCCTTTCAATTCAAGTTCTTAAACTCAAACTCAAATTAATGAACATTATTTTTTCTATTCTTAAAAATACCATAACATTTTCGTTTTAATTCCGATTGATATGATTTTTTTTCTATGCGTTCACAACGAAGAGACGAATAAAACCTCATCCATATACCCTATTAAAATTTTTCATCACCAATGAGTTTTTATTAAAATATTATCTAAATATAAATTTAAGTTTTGACCCATCTAAACACAAACTCAAATAGATTCTCAATTCAAATCATAACTCAAATGTGCACATCTAAACACAAACTCAAATTATAACTCAAATCAAACTTAAAATCTATACTCAAATCACTATAACTCAAAAATACAACTAAATAAACCCCTAATATCCTAAAAAGAAGAATAAGAAGCTTGTAAGAAGAAAAAAAAAAGAAAGACATATTATGAACTACAGTGGAAGAGGAAGCTTATTATCCATTATCCAACCAAATATTAGGCTCAAAACAAAATGACAATGAAGAAAACGAGCAAACTAAGCTCAACCCTCTTGTTCAATGGCATCCCCGATCAAGAGAGAAGCTTTAACAACCCGGGCAATGCCATACTCGTCCCTCGACATCAGCAGTCCCATCAACTTATGCATCGTGATGGCCGCCATCATCTCCGGCGACAACTGAGTAAAGTACGACGAGCACATCGTTCTTTTCTTTCCCTCTCAATACAGCTAATGCTCCTGCTCAATGGCATTCCCCAGCGGCTCGAACCAACCGAAGAACAACGACTTCACGTAGGGCAGATTCGACGCCAACTTCTTCAAGCACATTCCATCAAAAGCAACGTATACTTGTCAACGGTGCTTGTAGAAAGGGATGGTCGGCAGATATCAGGCTATGGGGGATCTTATTTTACAAAGTTTAAACTTTCTTTCTTTCTTTTTTTTTTTCAATTATAAGATACACAAGGGTACTTGATTCTTCTCTCTACGATTGAAACGATCCTAAAAAAATCATTACCCTTTTTTTTTATCTGACGGTGGATTAATGTGCATCAGGTCTATCTTGAGCACTTTTTCTGAGAAGAAGACCTTACTTTTTTATTTATTTTCCTTTTTTCGATATTTTAAAAAATAGTGAGTTGATTTATATGGGAGATATTTTTGTAAGTTTATTATAAAAATAAGATCACTTTTATAAAACCGTCTAAAATTTGACGGAGTTGGATAAAAAGATTTAATTGTACTAATTTAATGATATTAAAGACCGTTTTATCAAAATTAAAAGAATAGAGATTAGACTGTCCCATACTAAATAGAATAAGAATTATCTGTGTTAATTACTTAAGAAAATATATTTGAAAGTCAATGAGAGATAAAATTACAGTTTTACTGCGGATAATGAAAATCGATCTGAATTAATTTTTCCGTCCTTTTGGTTAGAAATGAAAATAAGTCCAAAGTTTCCCACGGGATATCTTGGACTTCAATTATGTCATTGGTGGTTTATTGATATGTACAGTACAGTCTACTAGGACGGGTCTCTAATCTCTCCATACTTCGTCGTATTGGTCGGTCGTATAGTGCAGAAAAGAGACGTGAAGAGAAAATTGCTAACAACTAAGAGAATATGCTTTTGGAAAGTAGCTGTCACTCAAAAATCTCAATATATGGCTAATGCCTAATGGTTAACTTAGACCCACAATTTCTCTTTACCAAATGAATTTCAGCCACAAAATTCCCCGACTTTTGTTAATTAGTGCTGTAATATTGGTCATGAACGTCCCTCTACGGTGAACCACCACTTTTCTAAGAGAAAAAAAAAAAAGTACGAACCAAATAGTTTTCTAGTATAGTTGAGTCCATATGTAAAAAGGATAAAAAAATAATAATAATTACTTCAAAACTCAAAACTAGTATAATTGGCTCTCAAGTTAGGGTCCCCCGTCCACTAACAATGAAGGTGAACCAAATTAGATTGCCAAGCAAATGCATTGATCAACCTCTTTGCACGTTTGTTATACGTATTTTCGGTCAATTATAATATACAACTCTTTAGCAGAGTACAAAAAAAAGTTTAATTTCAGTGGACGTTTAATTTATGAATTTAAAATTATGATTCAGAATTATTTTTATTTTACGTGTATTTTTTATGAGAAAAAAATATTATAGAGAACTATGAATTATGATTCAGAATCAGAAATGAATACAAAAAATAAACGTCATCTTATATTTTAATTCTACTAACACATTTGATATTCTGATACAACTTATTTGTATGATATAACTAGCATATTTGAAACTCATTTTAGAATTGTTTTTTACGTTTTTTAAGGACCTAAAAATAAAAATGCAGTTTAGCACCCCATCATAATAAAAACAAAAACGAAAACGTTTTCTATTCTCTCCTAAAAAGCACCCACTTTTGAAAACTAATAGAATTTGTTTTTCTTGACTGACATTTCTGTTTGTGTTTTGTGATTTTTTTTTTCCTGTTTACTGATGCTTTGGGGAAATGGCTAGTTCAGGATAAAGCCTTTCTATCGAATCTTATTTCTGAAAATTGGCTCTTACAGTTTTGCATTTATCACGGAGAAAACTTTTTTTTATTTTATTTTTATTTATTTACCATATATTTGTAATGTATTAAAAAAAATTGATTCGTAGGAGGCATGCTTAGGACTTTTAATTACTAGACAATTGATTGGGGATTATATTAATTATTTAATATATTATTTAAAATACTATTATATGTTTTTAAAAATATAAAACTAAACGTAATTTTAATTTTTTTTTAATTAAAAATAATATCAAAATAAAATAACTAAACGTATTCTCAAAAATAATCTCAAAATCATTAGAATGGGTTTCAAACGAAAACCCGGGAAAAACAAGACCAAAACAATAATAATAATAATAATGACTGCAAAACATATCTCTCTTGTGTGTGTCTATATATATATATATATTCCTGAAGAAGGAGAAATATACTCGCTTCATATCACACACTCTACACAGTAAATAAGCATTGATGCAACATCGAGAGGTGTTTTTTGTTAAAAACTTATTACACGTGCCAACTCCCAAAGTCAGAATTTAACTACGCCAACGCATATACATTTTACAACTACCCTGTATTTATAATATTAAACAAAAGAATGAAAGTAATTTCCACAAATAAAAAATCATTCATGCAACATTAAGAATATATGTTCTTCTTATTTTCTTAAAATATACATATAAAATTCCTATCCGATCAAATATGTATGCTGATAGAGAAATTGAACCGATATTTTGAGGGGATAGAAAGCACGTTTAGTTCACTAATCTTAAATTTTAAATTCGATTGTGAAATGAATGGAGGGTCAGAATTATGTTAAATCCTTTTTGTTTTATTGGACAAAAAAGGTGCGTGTCGAAAATGTCGTGAAACGATAAAATGAGTTGGGAAAAGCAGTTGATAAATTGGATTGATTTTGAAAGGAATAGTTCAAAAAAAGTACACACGTTGCTGTGAGCTCCCCATTTTGACACCAATAAAGAAGAGAAGAAACTAGGCCGGTGACTTCTCATTCCCTTCTCTTCTCTGCAGTTTTCAATTCTTCTTCCTCCTTTTCTTCTCTCTCTCTCTCTTTGTTTCTCTCTCTACATAGTAATAGCAATAAATAAATAGCGACGTCTCTCTGCTCTGCTTCCTAATAATCAGAATCAGTAATCACTATCACCAAAAAATCCATGTCTTTCACACATATATAACAGGTATCTTTCTTTCTTTCTTTATTGAATTGATTGAAGCTACTTTCCATTTTTCCTTTTCGAATATTTCCCAACTTAATAGTTTAGCTCTATGTTCTTTTTCTCTGTTCGAATAAAAATATTATTATCAGCAATCAAGAAGAATTGCAGTTTTTTTTTTTTTTTTTTTTTTAAATTTTCGCCTTTTGTTTTCCTCGCCTGATTTTCCTGCGTTGAATGTTGAATTATATTTTGATGTGTGTATATATATATATATATGTATGTATATATGTGTATATATTTTCTCCGGAAATCTAGAACACTTATCTGAATCTCCGTCTCTAGAGCCTGAAGGGGAGTTTCTTGACAGAAAAGCTATAACAAGTTAACAACAAAATAGTTTTCCTATTATTTTTCTACAAGAAAAAACTGGTTTACATGCATAACCCAAAATAATTTTTTATATTTATTGCCGATATATATAATTATATTCTTCGTTGAAAAAAGTCAAGTGCTTTGTTTTTCGGCTTATTAATATAGATTTCTTTTCCTCTGAATTCATCTATTTTTATTTTATAATTTTCGTTGGCAATAGTGAATTCCTGATATTTGATTAGATTTTGTCTTTTTATAAATAAATAAAAACTTCCAGAAATTTAGCTTGTGTATCAGCCATTAGAATATTCTGAAGATCAGGCATATCTCGAAATTTTTGGAACGGAGATTTGCTGATTTTATCCAAAAGGTAATTAATTAGAGATTCTAATTCTTGCATATTGTTCATTAAACTATCATTTAGTTAGTGTTAGTTAATTAACTGCCAGAGCGAGTACTATTTGCGGATTCCCTTTCTATATTTGTTTTCTATTTATTTGAGCTTTTGATTATGAATCCGATGCTTGTAAATTCTTTTTTCTTTTCGAGCTTAAATTTTATTATTATTTAGCTTGTATCAAAAGCTGGATTTATTTGTAGTTCGACTTTACCAGATCTCATCACCTCTTTGTGCTTTTTGTTAAAAGCACGTTCTTTCCAATTCTTTAATCCGATTTGCATTACCAAGTCGGACTTTGGGCTTCAATTTCTCTTGTGTTTCGAGACTTGTGTTAAAACTAACTTGGATCAAGTTTAAAACTTTACCAGCTTCTTATTAAATTCAACCTGTGAATCGGGTTTTGGTGGGTTATCACCTTCCTTGGATAATGGTTCGAGATTTCTTGGCATGGGTTTTAGAAAACATGGAAGAAACTTCTAACTCCGGAATTGGACATGCCAAAGTTTTCCCCCAAGCAACTTTCTTAATGACCAAAATTCACCCATGGGATTTTCTGACTGATTCTTTTCTTGTTTCATACTATTGAGTCTTTCTTTGCTGCCTTGATTAATCTACAGTTGTTTAACATTGCTTCTTAGTTAGAATTTGATGTTCTGGTGCTACCATGATATACCATTTAACCAAACCTTTATATATAGTCTGTTTCTCAAATATCTATTGTTGTTTACTGTTCTCAGAATTAGTATATTGCAGGCAATAAGAACATTTTGACCTCATTTAACTTCTTCAAGAAGACATATATAGATAGCTTAGATTTATCTTCTAACCAAAGTTTTCTCTTTGTGCAGATCTTCCATTCATAACTTGTGTCTGTTATTGATAATCAGCACTAGTTAATGGCTTCTCCTGATCTTGACTCAACCTGGCCATCATCATCTGGTTATTCTTTTTCTGGATCTTTAGATATACGTCTAGAGGAAGCGAATTCAGCTGATATTTTACCTGTGCTGGAAGCTCCTACCTCTTCTGTATCCTATAATTGTAACATTCCAAAGCCACCACCGCTCCCTAATAAAATAATTACAAGAACCAAATATGTGAACAGGCTATCAGACTTTTGCCCTGTCCCAAAGGAAACAGTGGATACATGGGACAAACTCTTCAAGGAAGGACATGGCGCTGATGTCTATGTTATCACCGAGGATGACTTGTTCATTCCATCTCATTCTAGTATTCTGGTAAGTTGCTCGATTTTCTCATCCTTGTTATTGTTGTAAATTTCATGACCAACAACAAATAGCACCGATATTGCTATTGCTGACAGAATATCGCTCAATGTTATCTTTGCAGAGTTGTGCATCACCTGTGTTGGAGAATTTGGTGCAGCAAACGAGAGTCAAGAATGGTATGAGATACATTAAGATTCCTGGGGTGCCTTATGATGCTGTCTATCTATTCATACGTTTTCTTTACTCTTCCCGGTATGATGGAATTATCTTGAACCATGACATCAGCTCCCGTTTACTTCTCAGTTAGCTATTCTGGCAACATTAGTTGAAGTTTGTTACTCCTTGTGTGCAGCTATGAGATGGAAGAGATCAAGAAGTTTGTTCTTCATCTGTTGGTTTTGTCACACTCCTACTCAGTTCCATCGCTTAAAAGAGTTTGTGTATACTTTCTTGAGCAGGATTGGCTAACAAAGGAAAATGCAGTAGATGTGCTTCAGTTAGCAAGGGATTGTGACGCGCCACGACTCTCCTTATTTTGTGTGCGTATGGTTGTGAAGGACTTTAAGGCCATATCCTCAACTGAAGGTTGGAAAGTAATGAGGCGAGCTAACCCTGCACTTGAACAGGAGCTACTAGAGTCTGTTGTTGAAGCGGATACTGTAAGTTTGGTCTCTCGTTCACTACACAAAACAAAATCTTGCTTAGTGACGAACTCACATGCACTTTAATGTCTGTTTATTATGCGCAAAGTTTTTACTCTTGTTTTACTCCTATTTTTACCATTGAAATCTTACATTTTAGTTAATTATCTCAGAGAAAGGAGGAGAGGTTAAAGAAAATGGAAGAGAAAAAAGTATACTTGCAGTTGAATGAGGCGATGGAAGCCCTCCTTCATATATGCAGGGACGGGTGCAGAACAATAGGGCCCCGTGACAAAGTCCTGAAAGGAAGCCAAGTTGCATGTGGATTTCCAGCTTGCAAAGGGCTTGAAACTTTAGTCCGCCATTTCTCCAGCTGTAAAACCCGTGTTCCTGGTGGTTGTGTGCACTGCAAGCGCATGTGGCAACTTCTTGAGCTGCATTCTCGCTTGTGTAATGAGCCTGATGCGTGCAAAGTCCCTCTTTGTAGGTAAGCATGAAGCTTTTTCCCTGGCGTTTTTTCTTTTCTTTGCTGACAGACACTTAACCACTCACTACTCATGAATCTTTTAGTATTTAAGTTGATGCTTTCAAGTCTGAGCTATATTTTAGCTTATATTTTTGTTCTACTGACCTGAGTGAAAGATGTGGACAGCCTTAGAACTTGTTTGTTGATTAAATGAATAATAACCTTTCCTTGGTTCTTTGTTTTTAGGCATTTCGAGGAAAAAATGCAGCAGCAGAGCAAGAAAGACGAGACCAAGTGGAAATTGTTGGTCAGCAAAGTAATAGCTGCCAAGAATGGAGTTGGAGGTTTCTCGAGTTGGCGCTCGGGCTCTGCTTTCTTATGAGTTACTTTTCTATATATACAGTTGAGGCTACAATTCTGGCCTTCTCTATGCCAATAATGTTTAATTGCAAAACGTATTTCATAGTAATATTATCCTTTCACAGCATAGATTTCTCTCTTAATTTTCAGATATTAACATGGGCAAAACACGAGATTGGACTCGTTCGAACCAAGGTTGGTCATTGATGGCAAAAATTAGTACATATGCTCGATGGCAACTCAACTGTCTTTTCATTACCGAATTAATAAAAACTCAAGTTGGAGAATTGAATGAGACCTTAAACTGTTTTCAGTATAATAAAGCGACTTTCCATCCAATTGAAAACAGACAGCACAAGTATTTTTCTAAATAAGTCATGAACCATTGGTTTCATCACTTTGCATGTTTAGTTCAAGCCGCGACTTAATCTCCTGTAATTTTTTATTTCAAGCAGGAAAATGGAATTAAGTTATTGGCAAAATGTGATGATCATTAATCAAGAGACCATAAAACCAGGGCTCGTCATAGTCATGTATTTCATAACTGACCCTAACCTCACAAATAAGACTAGATAAAAAGTCAAAAAATTAGTCAAAATCTCTAGTACAATACAAACCTACCAAGTTCATGTGAAAATCCACATAAACTCTGAACGCAACAGTCGCACATAAAAATAAAATGCAAAATATATCACAATATCCAAATTTATATATATATAACTTTTACACAAATTAATGCTACAATTAACAGCAGAATTCAAGTTCTAACTCCCAACTCTCAAATCTCAATATTGCTATTCGTCCTCTTCCAATTCCATCACATTCCTATCTTCATTCCTACATTCGAAAACCAAATCGATATTAAATACATTAATAACCAAGAGTAATTAATTTTCTAAGTAGCTTATTGAACCACTTTAGTACATTCCGCATCCGGAGGTTGGTGAACGATGCAGACGGCTCGCTTGGCAGAAAGTACGGGAGAGAGAGAGAGGGCATGGACTTGGGTTTGGGCTTGGACCTGGGAAGAAGAAGCCCAAATGAATGGTCTCAATCAAGGTCGATAACAGAGGAGAAGCAAAGAGTAGAGTAGAGACTCATCCGGTTTCTTTTCTTTTTTGTAGTTTGAATCGAAATCTGAGTAACGGCAACCGTGGACTTGAATTCTTTCTGCAACTAATTTTGTGCGGACGGACTGTATGGATTTGCATAATCCCTAAATTTATATCATTGTCAAATAATAAATTGGAGTATTATGAATAAAGTTATGTATTACATATTGTTAAAATCCAGACAAACAATTAATTTTTTCGGTCGACAATTAATTGTTTGGTAGGATACTTAATTGTTTGGTAGGATGCTTAGACCGGTGAAAAAAATTTATTAAATGTCATGAACCGCATAATCTTTATTACCATGTCGGTGGTGGATTGATGTATTTGCTTGTGATGTTTGATGAATTGTTCTTACCTGCGAAAGAGTTATATTCTTGCTTAGAGAACTCTAGCACACAATGATCATATGGTTTATGATCATTGGAAAAGACTAAGTAAAGGGCAAATTGCATAATTTTGTTTTTACATGCCTAATATTAGTTGCCCTTTTGTTGTCTTTAGCCTTGAGTAATCCTTGTATCTCCACTATCTTGACGCTAAATGGACCGAGTCATTATTTATGGTATGGATCTCTCATGATGAATCTGTTAATGGTGAAGTTGACATAGCCATGAGAGTTGATACGTTTCCTAGCTCCATTAATGTTTTTTTAAGAAACTATATGATGAGTGAGAGTGTATGGAAAAAATCGAGGCAGTAGTATCTCAATTTTGGATGAGATAATCACTGAAATTAGCTTTATGGAAAACGTTGTTGATAAATGCATATGTATAAGATCAGTGAGAGCAGTTGTCTATCTCTGACTTTTTGTGTTGATGACACCTTGCTTACGCCTAATGATTCTGACATATTGGTTGAGACGAATAACATGTTGTCTAGTCACTTTGATATGAGAATCTTGAAAAATCCTATTATGTTCTAGGCATGTAGATTCTCCATGATAAGGTTAAGTGCATTTTCTGGCCGTCTCATAAAAACCTATATTGCTCTTGTTTGAATAGGTTCAGTATGCATTCTTATTCTCCTAGTAAGCAATTAACAAACACTCAAATGTGTAATGTCCTTATGGTGAAGTAAGAGAGAGCATATCAAACTGTCCCTTATGCTTTTGTGTTTAACATCATGATGTATGTTCAAGTATGCACACGTCTTATTGTTGTGTTTGTTATTAACGTGCATATTCGGTACTTGAGTGATCATTGTTATTATTACTAAATTAATTGGGAATGAAGTACCACATAGTTGTGTATTAGCAAACCAACACTTTTGTTATAATTGGATCTTGTGATGCTGATTATGCAGGCTGCATAAATGATAAAAGGAATAGCTACTTTATTAAAAAGTGTCAAGGAGACACTCGTAGCGTCCTCAACCGTAATGCAGAGTATGTGGCGTGTTGAGAAATTGTCTTATGTGATATGGTTATGGAACCCTATTTCAGCACGAGGAGTAGTTGACTCCATTTCTGAACATACTGAAACTCTATTGTAAAAGTTCCATAATAGTATTTTTCTTAGAACACTAGGAGCATTTCTTGCTCAAGTGTATTGATATTGTGTTCTATTTTATGAAAGAGAAAGATGTAAGATCTCTCGTTGTGATTAAAAACACGCTTATAAACAACATGTTATCAGTTCCACTAAAGGCTTACCTATTAGGTGTTTTAAAAACACACATCCCACTCGAAACTGTGAGGAGCCTGTAGTAGTATTGAGTTAGTGGGAGTTTGTTGCTATTTGTATGTGACATGTTGTTATTAATAAAGATTACTTATGCCTCAAATAATACATGCATATTTATGAATCTATCACTTTGCATGTGATGTTGTGATTGACACAAGTTTAGTTAGTAAATGACATATTGGAAAAGGAGATATCCGGTTATTAGTCTCATTATATGCATTATTATTTTTGACCCATATGTTAAAGTTAGCGTCTTATTTTGATGAATCTCTAGCGCCTGATAATGTATAATGATTATATCATGTCAATACGTTATTATACATAATTGTTTTAAGCTTGTGTTTAATATAAATTAACGAATGCGTGTATATTAATTATCGATCCATAATGAAATAGACTTAATTAATTTGAGGCATATAAACTAAGCCCCGTTCACTTCGTTGATTCGAGTTTAGAATTCGAGTTGAGATATGATTTTATGTGAGAGTTTTTTACTGTAGCAAAAAAGTTAGATGTGATTGTTTGTGAAAAACTTGAATTCTAAACTCGAATCAGCGAAGTGAACGGATCTATCTCACTAGTTAGTCTATTAGATTAAATACATTTCTAATTCTATGTTGTTAAAATAAGCTCGATAGGCCGTTTGATTTCATAAGTGATGCACACCCTTTCGTTTTTGGGGTGGCTTTCATGGCAATTTGTGTGTAGTGGTCTAACGATTTTGGAGAGAGGAAGAGAAAGGAGTTCAAGTAAACTTTTTGCCACTCTTTCTTGTTTTGCAGCTTCTCATTAATTCCAGTCGGCCATTGGCGTTTTCAGCTCACCGTGGGCGACACTTTTTTGCTGCCTATCGGAGGAGGTAAATCCTTTTTGCCCATAAAAATGTATATTTAAATCCTAAATAAATTTGATGATATTTTCAGAGTTATAGCTAGATTATTGTTTTTGATGTTCTTTAAACTGTGTGTTGAGACCAATTAATTCTAGCAGGACGATGAGATGAAACTCCTCAGACCAATCGGTAAACAGCTCTCCCACCACCTCCTCCGCAAACCCAAATCCCACCGCCACTTGTTGTTGTTCGCTTTTTCGTCGGACAGGGACTCATCTATCCCATTCCCAGGGGGAGGGCCAGTGGGTGTGGGTGGACCAATCGACGCAGGGTCTTCCATCAGAAAACCGATCAGTCTATGGCCCGGAATGTACCATTCTCCGGTCACCAACGCCCTCTGGGAAGCCCGCTCCCACATCTTCGAGAAAGATGACACAACCACCCCACTGGTTCTCAAGACTCCGTCGCAGAGCTGCACCAGTGTTCTTTACAAGTTTTCTTCTGATTACACTCTCAGAGAGCAATACAGGAATCCCTGGAACCACATTCGCATCGGCAAGCTCGTCGAGGATCTCGACGCTCTCGCTGGCACCATCGCTTTCAAGGTCTTTTCTGTTTTTCAACTTACTTAACTTAAATCTCGCCACTTTGATAGGATCGGAGATTCTTCTACTCTGTTTTTTTACTTCTTTTCAACTTAATTTAACTGTTATTATTCATCTTTATCATCAAGTTTGAGTTTTTTTAATGCAATTTTCCAACTTTGATTGAGAGAGCGAGAGAGAGAGAGAGAGAGGTAATATTAAGGGCTTTTAAATTAGCATATGGATAAAGAGATTTTAACTTTGATTGTGTTGAGAACATTTTAATGAACAAGTTATTATGATTCTAATTCCTAAAGTTAGTAAAGGTTAGAAAGAAAGCAAGGAAATTGCAGAAGTTGTTCAAACAACAGAAAGGAAAATATCAAATATCAAGCATGTCTTTTTTCATTTCCTTTTTCTTTTTTTTTTTTTCCCTCCCAAAACCTTGTCAGTGTCACTTTATATTACATTCCTTTTAAAAATTAGTAAAACGTTAAATTGTGGGACCAGCACTGCTGCAACGAAGATGGAACGACGAGGCCTCTATTGTTGGTGACTGCTTCTGTTGACAGAATGGTTCTTAAGAAACCAATCAGCGTCGACACCGATTTGAGTATCGCCGGTGCTGTTACATGGGTTGACCGCTCTTTCATGGAGATTCAACTTGAAGTCCTTCAGCCAACACATGGTATTCTTCTTCTAAATACACAATCTGATCAAAGTCATTTGGAAAATTTCTTGTTTCAATGTTTGGTCTTGTTTGCTTTTGCGGACCCTGCTTGTTTTTAAGGTAACCAGGTTCTCAGGAATGTTATTTAATTCCCTATAAATATTATCCATCAAGTAAATCCTTTGTATTATGCAACAACAAATCAAAAATTATAATACTTAGACAAATTACTGATGTGATTAAATAAGAGTGACGGAGTTTGTGTAATTTTCTGATAATAAAATCTTTGATGTTATGCTTGAGCCATATCCTAGATCATCATTGCTATAAGATACCTCACGTCCTTTAAATGATCATGCGCTTCATGCTTTCCTTTCTCTCGTTCCAAAATATTTATAGCGTGGTCGGAGTTCTTTTGCTGAACACAACAACACTTGAGACCTTGTTGTATTGCTATCAGATGCTGGTACCTATGTATACATATGCATTTTTGTAGGAAAATGTCTTTTGCATAGAAGCATGAATAATAATAAATGTCAGTTCTTATAAGGTTATATTTACTGAATCATCATAATAACCGTACAGTTTAGTGGTTCATCACTGCTTCCATTTCCACGCTTATCACAAATCTTTTGTTGCAGAATCTCCGGATCCATCAGACACACTTGCTCTCGTAGCAAACTTCACATTTGTGGCCCGTGACTCCAAGACTGGAAAATCAGCTCTTGTTAACCAGATTTCACCCAAAACGGAAAAGGAAAAGTTGCTCTGGAAGGAAGCAGACGAAAGAAACAAAAAGAGGAAAAAGAAGAAAGAACATAATAGAGATGCTGAGGACCATGATGCAGACAGGCTCGACGCATTGTTGGCCGAAGGGCGAATCTTCTGCGACATGCCGGCATTGGCAGACAGAGACAGCATCCTCATAAGAGATACTTATCTTGAGAACTCTTTTGTTTGCCAACCGCAGCAAAGGAACATTCATGGTCGGATTTTCGGAGGATTCTTGATGCGAAGAGCATTTGAACTGGCCTTCTCAACAACGTATTCATTTGCTGGGGTTGCACCACACTTTCTAGAAGTTGATCATGTTGATTTCTTTAAACCTGTGAGTAACCATCCTATTGTTTACAAATTCCTTGATATTTCTTGCGGTAAATACTGTGATAATGTAGAACTCTGGTACATTGAACAGTATCACCAAAATCCCAACAAAAGAAAATGCTAATTTAACGATTTGGTGGAAACTGGAAACTTGATTGATTGAGGAACCATTAAAAAGGGTAATATAATGTCAATTGAAAGGCTTCCGTTTGTTATTATTTACTATTATTATTGCAAGATTACTCACGAATCCACTTTTTCTGATTTGAGTATTACTAAAACTGATGCAGGTGGATGTTGGAAATTTTCTTCGAATGAAATCTTGTGTTCTCTACACAGAGCTTGAGAACCCCGCTGAACCTCTGATAAACGTGGAAGTTGTTGCTCATGTTACAAGGCCTGAGCTCAGGTCCAGTGAGGTGAGCATTTCTGAAATCAGCCACGTTGAAAGACATGACACAATTAACAATTTTTAGCTATGCTCTTACTTATTCTTCTTGGTGGGGTTTGCACCAGACCTGAAAATGATAAACAACCGAGTGTTATGTGAAATATTGACTGAATTGGCATTTCATGTTCTAGCACTTTTGTTTTCTTTCTGAAGTTTCTTTGTGTCGAGTTATACATTTATGCATTTAGCTCTGTATTTGTGGAAATGGATAGGTATCCAACAAATTCTATTTCACGTTTTCTGTTCATCCTGAGGCTGTTAAAGACGGGTTGCGCATTCGGAACGTGGTTCCTGCAACTGAAGAAGAAGCAAAGCGTGTGCTTGAAAGAATGGATGCTGAGAGTTCCCTGGTTTCTCATTCACACAACTAGAATTATTAGGTGGAAATCGATAAGCTTGGAGCTATTTTAATTTTCTTACTTCATTGTACATCTTACATTGTTTCCAGATCTTTAATGATAAATTATCTGAGATTTCACTCTGTTTTTGCTATAAAAATATTCGACACTTTATTTTAGAGCATTGCCTTTCATTACAGCCACACGTGTCAGTACAATCATACAGCAAAAAAGTTTTAAAAGTAGATTCCATTCTGATGCGTGATAATTCTAATATACTACCACTTGAGTCGTGATCGCATCAAGGTTTAGCACTTTTGCGTTTCTTTCCTGACAAAGCACTGACACAAAATGTGGTGCAACAATCTGAAGATCAATCCTGCAATCTTGGCAAAATCTAATAGTACTTATTATCGTCAAACAGAATTTCCTCTAATATTATACAAGATTAACAAAATATTGGTACTATAATATATATATGTAATATTTAATTACAATAAAGATCACCCAGAAAAGGAAAAATGGGTAATAAACATATAAAAGTCAGCTCTCAGCATAGCTGCTCCAACCACCCAGCATTGACCAGCATATTAATCCCAACGAGATTCCGCAGAAAGCCATAGAAAAAAGCTCCACCTTTCACCATCCACCAAAGAGCATTAAGCGATGCATTACCACATGTATGTCACTAACAAAAGAGTCGCATGACCAAAAATATATGACATTGCGTCCCACAGTACTATGTAGAGTTCTAATATGCTGTCATATATGCATATGCGTTGATTGTATATAGTAATAGATAGCTTTTTTCTGACCAACTCAAGCACTGTATGATGAAGAGGAGCTTTCATCATCTGAAGATCCATACTGCTGCTGCTTTCCATGGAGTCCGGGGAAGAAAACTGGTGCGATAGTAGGATTTGTAGCTGTCGGAAATTGGCGTGCCAACCCCAAACCAACTATGCTTCTCTCATTTACTTTCCCAACGTCCTTGCATACCTGATCCAGAATAGAGAGGAAGTCCCTCACCACCATGAATATTCGGATCGGGCGAGCTTCTTCCTTTGCCGAGTTCCCATGAAAATATTCTGTTATTTCCTTTACTAGAGACAAGGCACCTTTCTCTTGTGTCTGAAGCTTCTCGATCTCTTGTGCTGCCTTCTTCAAGAATCCATTCATAGCCTCCGAGAATTTCTGGTTGCTGCTCTCCTTGAACGCGACTTCTTCATTCGATTTCAAAACTTCAGCTACTTTTGAAATTCCACCGGCGAGCTTAGCAACCTCATTGCTGAGCACATCTGAATCCATGGCGGCAGCTTTCTTTACATTGCTGAGCTCCCCACTCAACCCTGAAACAACTTGCAGGCCGAGTTTCCTAAATTCGACATCATCCCAGTAAGAAGACTGGTCGCTTTTCTTGGCACTTGCTTTCTGATTGGTGCCAGAAAGACGCAAACCTTCGGCTCTAATGATTTCCTGTACAACAAAATGCAAGAGAGTGGTTTTCCCATCTGTGCCCTTGATGTCAACAAGCTTGAGAAGGGTGTCAAGCTTGAAGGCATGGGCATCGCCTCGGTTGGTGCCGACATTCATGCGGTTCCCAGTTTTGAGCACTGCCTCAAGAAGCTTCATGAACATCCTACTGTTCTTCAATTCTCCACACGCTACCTGTGTACAAGGGAACCTAGCTGTGTCATGGCTACTTTCATCTAGTGGAACAAAAAACGCCTTTCACTCCGGTACCGTTCCAATAATAATTAATCATAAACACTAAACAAAAATATGAACAAACAAGAGAAGAAGTCTAAGAATTACCTTGAGTGTGTCGAAGGACCTCTTAAGGTAGTCGACTTCTGAATCAAAATTGGCAATGTAAAGCAATGCGTCGACCCTCTTAAATGCGAAAGGGATATCAAGCACTGCCTTGAGAAATTTCTCAGCTGGACCTAGCTTAAACGGCGATTCATCTTTGTACTCTCTGAGTTTCAGTTCTTCTTCCTTGGTTGGAGCCATCTTTAGTAGACTTTCAAGAAGCTCCGTCCCCAATGCATCCGAATTGCCTAATTCAAGTAGCAATTAAGCAAAGCAAAACACAAGGCATAAGCAATAGCAGTAGCTCATTAAAGCAATCTTAGAATCCAGTGATTGAGAAGAACATAGACAAATGCAACGTCTTGCTATGTATATTATTATACTATACTAATAGTACTAATTAGAAAAATCAAAGTTACCTTCCAAAAGGGCTTCACAGACTTCATCAATGGTGACATTAAGTGCTCTCAACAGAATAGCAATGTTTTGAGACTTCTTTGGATCAAGCACTCGATTCTCCTGCACCAGCGACGGCATTACCTGACGGCGACCATTATCTTTACCCATCATCACCATATTGACGTTATTATTTGCAGTAAACAGTGTCTCAATCATTTCCTCATTCAATCTGCCAACAAAAAAAAAAAAAACAATAAGCATAAGAACAAATTCTACGGCAAAAAAGAACAAGCTTTAATAAATTAAAGAAAACCAAAAAAGTCAAAAAAAAAAGAAAAAAGAAAAAGGAGTCTGCAAATGAAAACAAAAACTCGTTAAAAATACATATGGAAAACCAGTAAACTACTATAAGCTTAAGAACAAATTCTAGCAACCTTACATTTAATTTAAGCCAAAAAAGAACAAACTTTTAACAACACATATAAAAAGGAAAATGAAAGGAAAAAACTAAAAGGGTCTTACTGAAAAGAGCTTGATTTAAGGTGATCCCAGACCATTGCCCGGTCGGAGCTGGCCCTGACTTTGTCCCAATGCAAAGGCTTCAGCTTCAGCTTTGTCTTATTCGGATTCTCCTCCTCATTCCTTTCCAAAACATTATGCTCTTCTCCTTCTTCTTCTTGCCTTTCTTTCGAAACAGTTTCGCTACTCTGAAACGCTCTCCAAGGCGTTACCAGAACCGGAGGCCCCTCCGAGCTTGGCCTCCTCGTATCCGCCGCCAATTCCCAAAACCTCGCCGGAGGAGGCGGCGGAGGTGGCGGTGGTAGCTTCACCGCGACAGATTGCTTCTCTGGAGATTGATTTTTCGGCGATGAACCTCTTTCCGACCGCGAAGACGACGACGACGACAAGGACGGCGACGGAGGAGGTCGAGACGGATGAAGAATAGGTGCCATGAAGTTGACGACGGAATCCGGCGACCCCGATTTCAAGCTCGCCGGCGAAGTAGTTGTCGTCAGAGAAGGAGAAGGGGATTTCGAGCAGGGGTAAGACGTCGTTCTGGAATTGAAGCTTCTTAAGCTTCCAAAGTTATCGACCTTCAAGCTCTGAGCTTCCCTCCGGGAGCTCGATCCTACACGGCCGGGGCTACTGGTATCCGCAGCAGAGCCTCTCGGCGAGAAGAACTCCTCGTCGTCCTCCTCATCATCGTCGGAACCATTCTTGTAAGTCCTTCTAAAGTTGTGCTTGGGAAGCGGCGGAAGCGGCTTTAACTCAGGCGAGCCAAGTTTCCGGTACGGAGATGCGGCGGAAACGCCAATCTTTAGACCTGCATTGCTCGAATTCGCTGCCGCCGCAGCGGTTTCTCGGTGGTCAGGGCCTCCTCCTCTGGAGTTGACAAGGGTTCCGAGGTAGAGAAACTCCGAGCTGTGGTTGGGCGTTCCGCCGCGCGACTTGTGACCGCCGCCGTCGGAGGTGGCGGTGTTGGGCGGGAACAGCCGGAGGCTGTCCGATCTGGAGGCGGAGGTGGCCTTGTCGAGGTCATCTTCGGCGGAAGTACGGTTTTTGCGGCGGCGATGGTAGAGGAATGCGGCGGCGAAGGCGGCAATGAGGGCGGCGGAGAGGAGGGAAGCGGAGACGGCGAGGGCGAGACGGTGGCGGCGGTGGGGGTGGGATGAGGAGGTTTGGGGGAAGAAAAGGGAGGAGATGTTGGCCGGAAAGGAGGTGAGGGCGGTGGGGGAAGGCGGCGGAGGTGGGGAGTGGTAGGAGGGGAAGAAGGGCCTTTGTGATTGTGGTGGACTTGAAGAAGATGATGAAGATGAGGAAGAAAACGGAAGCTTCGGTTGTTGTTGGGGTTGGGGTTGGGGAGAGGGAGACCAAGTTGGAGATTGCGTTGGAGGGATGAGGGAGTCTGTCGGGAAGAAGGGCTGGTGGAGGAGTTGCCGCCGGTGGTGGTGGTGGTTGAAAGGGAAGGACACAGCGGCGGTGGAGAAGTGGATGGCAAATAGTAGTTGTAGTAGTAGAATGATTGGCATTGTGGGTTGGTTTCAAAAGGTTGTGTTTTTAGCTGCTTTGAAGATGATAAGAGTTTCTGAGTGAGCTCATTGGAGTGATGGATGAAGAGTAGAAGTTTGTGTCTCTCTAAAGTGTGAAGGTTGAAAAGAAGTAGAATAAGGTTTGGGTAAATGGGTGTGTTGTTTTTTCTTCTGAGATTGGAGGGCTTTGCAGAGAAGAATGAAGGAAGAAGTCAGAAAGCTTTGATGCTCTGTGGTTTTGCTCTAATGGGGTTTGCCAAAAAAAGAGAGAAGTGCCATAGTGATAGTGTAGTTGAGGTTGTTTCTATTGGGAAAGATTGGACCAGGCAGAGAGACTTGAGAGAAAGAATGCGACTGTGTGAGGTACCGGAAGGAATGTTTCAACTCTCAGAGATGCTACATGGGTTGGTGCGTGAGAGATGAGAGAGAGAGAGAGAGAGAGAGAGAGAGCAAAGAGAATGGTAGTTCAGAGTTCAAAGAGCAAAACCACCTATTATGACATCAAAAACCACCAAAAGTACTTTTAGGCTCCTTTTTCACCTTTTCAAAGAAGAAAACTGAAACTGAAGTGAAAGGTAAATAAGAAATAGAAATGGTGCTCTCAAATAAAAAAGAATAATAATGAAATTAGACTCTGCAAAAACACGTCTCTGGAAATTATTAGAGGTAGAAGATCTCTTGTCTTCTCTTCTCTTCTCTTGGTGATATTGAATTAAGGGGAGAGAGAGAGAGGAAGAGAAGGAGAAGAAGAGAAAGAGGTTAAAAAGCCCCTAATGGGTTCTGACAGACAGCCACAGCTGATTATTGGGATTTGAACTTTCTTTTTGGTTTTGTCTTACTGTGCCTCAGATTCTCTTCTTACGAACAATTATCACCTCAAACAATAACCATGAGCTGTTTGCAATGCCATTTGAGTAAAAAGTGAACCCAGAAAAAATCATTACCAAAATCTTTTCTTTCCACGGTTTTACTGTTCACCTCACTCTCGTTTGTCCAAAAGCTTCTCTTTATTACTCGGTGATACGTGCTAAGTTGGTAACCGGTAAAAAAGATAACTTCGACTCATTTTCTGGCCTAACTACTATCCGTCCTTATATTTTATACAGTTTATAGAAGGAACTGTATAGTTGAATTTTTAAACTCAACTCTGCGTCGGGCCGTGGGCCGGGCCCACGATTTTAGTAGGACAAAATCTCAGTAAAAAAAGAGTACAGTTAAAATAATTATAAGTAAGATATTTATAAGATTAATAAAAATATATATAATATATAGTTAGATAATCTTAATAAATATTTTTTTAGTATGGATCAGAATTTTCTCTTTATTTTTACTTTATAATGTTTTTAATTAAATAATTACATTAATAAAAAAGTACTTATTTAGAGTAAAAGTGTAAAAATTTAAATTTACACACTTTTAAAAATAAATTCTTTATTTTTTTAATATTTTTTTAGTTAAATTAAAATGGGCCTTCGGTGGGCTGGTCGAGTGGATCTATATGAGCTGAATTAAGTGGGGCCGGCCTAACTCATAAAATTTCATAGACCGTACTGGGCCGGCCCACAAATTGAGAAATGTTAGGCCAGTCTAACCCAATTCACTATTATTGATGAGCCGGGCCATGCCATGAAAATTGTCGAGCCATGTTGGCCTGACCTGTAACAAGATAGATTTGGGCCGATTCACGGGCCTCGACCCATAGTTGCATATCTCCTCAAAAAATAGTGAATGCCTTTATTTTTTCCTATAAATTAAAATGATACAAAACGGCACCAAATTAATATAAGTTGTATTCCGTACTTTTCTAAATGAAACTTTCCCGGATATATCATTCATTTCACAGACTGGTTATCGATCTCGTTATTACGTCCCAAAATTTTACATATTTTACTTTGTCTTTACGTTATTTTGAATGTCATTATAATACAATATTTTTCTCCCTCCAAAAATGTTCTATAATTCAACTTCTCTTGAGATACAAAGGGTTATTTATGGGCTTGCTATTTGAATTGAATAAAATTATTCTGCATAAAACTAGTGACAGACAACTTTATAGTGATTGAACAATTATGTATGCTTAGTTGGTCACTCTTCTAATCAGACTTTGATAAACTAATGCCCCTTTACCAAACACTTGAGATACTGCAGACATATTTTTAGACTTTTTTGTCCATGTCAAGGGAAAACACGTGTGCCAAAGCACTTTTTTTTTCTCCCAAAAAGCACAGTTGTTTATATACTATTGTAATGCCTTTCTTCTTTTCTTTTTTCTCTTTTTTTTTTTTTTCAAATTGCATGTTCTTTTTTTTTTTAATGTGTAAAGCTGAGTGTGCATATTTTCAAATATTAAGCTGTTTTGATAAAAAACAAATATACAACGTAGATGTCTGTATTTGTGTGCATGTAGTTGAATATTTATTATTTGCGGAAGTATAAAACTAGACAAGTCCTATAAACAGTCGCTTTAGAGTCAAATATTGGATGCATTAAAATAATGTGACTTGGCATTCTATTTTGTGTGTATAAACCGTGAAAGTCTGGTACCAAACTCCCTCACCTCACCATGACTTTCCTATACAGACATAAAACTAATTTCTCGTAACATCTACTCCGAGATGGATGGTTCTCATCACAGTTTAATTTGACCATGCAACACGAATGAAAATTTATAAAAATGGTTGGAATTAGCTGTCAATGGATGTTTGAATGTGACTATTTTCATAAATGTGATCATAGAGTTTGTAGGGAGAAGAAATTAGTATATATTGAACATGTAGAATTATTTCTTTATTAAGCGGATGAACATGAGTGGAATGGGAGAATTTAATTTGGGAGGGCGGTTCAATCATGCATTGTATAACAAAATCATTTTTGCTAAAAGAAAAAAATAATATGTAGCATATATATATTTACCTTATTTCTTAACGTATAAATATTATCGAAGTTAATCGTTCGGTTTTAATAAGTGCTCTGTTTTTAGGCACTTCAAAAACTACGTGCCGAAAAATCAGTAAATTTGCACGCGTTTCCAATTTTGAGGTAGTTTAAATTCTTTCTATATTTCCATAATAATAATATTAGAGATATTTACTCAAATCTAAGGGGTTCTTCTTTTAAAGTATAACTTGAGTGTAGTTTTTTAGTTGAATTTGAATTATAACTTTAGTTGAAATTGTAACTTGAATAAAGTTTAGTAAAGTTAAATAAAGTTAAAACTTAAAAGAACGTGAATTTAAATAAAGTTGAAACTCGAGTTGTATTTTTTTTAGTTTTTTAGACAAAAGAACATGCCATTTATTTTTATATACAACTAACGTGGTACGTGAGTTATTATTTTTTTATTGATAGGTAATCTCTTTTATTAATTAACGTGACAATGTTTTAAATACTCACCGATGTAAAAATAACAATTCACATGTCATATCAGTCGATATAATAGTTAAAATTTAAGGTGGTGTCTCTAACACTATATATATATATATATACATATATATAATATATAATATGAAGGATTTGTGAAACTGTACGCCTTCTGAATATTGTTTTGAATGCGTGTATAAATGAAGGACTACCTGTTATGACCACTATCACGTTGTACGTTGGTGGTGGTGTTTTTCTTTTTCCTGAAAACGTCGTTTCTATTATAGTTAGTTGTTGTAATATTGCAATGGCCATGCATATTTGTTGTCACGACATTCGAAGGAACATGTAAAGAACAGTGGTAAAGACGTGCTGTGTCTTTAATTGTCATTTTCAGTGTCATGCTATGCTGTATATAAATCATATGGGAGCTGTTTTGGTATCATGAGAAAAAATGAATTATTGACATTTTTTATTTTATTTTCAATCGTTAAATCTGTATCAAAAACTATTTATGTTACATATTTTTTCAATCTAATATAATTTTAATTTGATCTAATAATCAGAAACTAATACTATTAATATGATTAGTCTACTAGAGAAGCTCCCAAATTATAAAGGGGTAACCATCAAGAATAATTTGTTGGCAAGTAAGCGTTGCAGTTTGCTTCAAGCCTCCGACTTGTATAAATGCATCGATGACCAAATTTTCTTGTATTGTCTAATTAAGCCATCTAATGACTTCACGAAAGCTATATGCTTTATTGTTGTTATTCGACATTATTTCATGTTAATATTTATAAAAATGTAATCAATCAGGTTGTATGTATGTGGCAATATATATATATATATATTAAATGGCCACATAACTCAATTATTATATTTTTTGTCGTGTTGTCAAATATGTAGTGCCCTAGTGCCAATAAAAAGTAGCAATATTGATTTGAATTATGGTTCATAGTTCATTATAGTATTTTTTCTCACAAAAAATACACGTAAATTAAAAATAGTTATAATCACATAATTATACTCCATAAACCAAACGTCTTCTAATTTGAAACGAGTCAAACGACTTTATTAGTTGTTTTATTGTTGTTAACTATTTTTTTTTATCATCACGATTACACACACTCGTACACTAACTCAACAAGATGTTTGGTAACCGATACTTTTGGTAAACAGATTTTCATAGCTCAATCATCGTCAACAATAATAGTTTGTCGCAAGCAAAAAGAAACTAGTGCTACGTAGGACCTAAAATCATTTGTCACATGAATCATGACTAATAGTTTATTAGTAAGGCACATATCCTTATCCATGCTAATATTCACCCAGAATCCAAACACCTTCCTTAGATTCTTTTTTTTTTTCTTTTTTTTATAAGGAGAGGACCATGGTGGGCCCCACTTTTACGTTAAATGAGACACATCAGCGAGTAGGTGTCACATTACTGGGAGAGAAACAACAGAAAAACGACGCCGTTGAAGCGTCGGCGGAATTGACCTCACAAAAGGTTAAAAATTGAAAAATATTTCAGACTTTCGGCGGGACGATGATGGCATAGGTTGAACCCGTGAATTCGTCATCCTCGCAATGCCGCTTTATTTTGGGAAATTTTCATTTTAATCCTCGATTATGGTGCTTTTAACACTTTATCCCCTAGACTAGAAAAGTATTTGGCATATTGCTCCCTGCATTTTGCATTCTTGTGCAGTATGAACCATTTACTTTGCTTTATGCTCACTTCGGTTATATTTGTTGTATTTAGCACATAAGCAGCCACTGGATATTGAACAAGATAACCACACTGGGATACTCACGAAGAAGCAAAAATGCATCCGTCTACACTATCTTTTGCAACTAGATGAAAAATATTAGTATGTATCAGCAAAAATATGGTTATTTTATAAATTTTGGAAAAAAAAAAATTTATTTATATCGATGAAAATATCGAAAAGATATGAAAATCACGACAGTTTATTTTAAGACAATATTTTTTGGTCTTTGACTATACAATTGAGGATTTTGTCTTATCATAAAATTGAGGACTATACATACACATCACGAACTAACATTTAGAAAATTAACTCATTTAACTTGTTAAATTATTACAACATGACTTATTTTACTTTTTTTTTTTTTCTAATTTTGGTCAGCTTTAGGGGAATAAGAATGGGAGATTGAGAATTTATGTTAGAGTTTGTATTAAGATAATGAATTTTTTGTTGGACGTCCGTTAGTAAAATAGGCCACATTATAATTTATAATAGTTTAACACATCACTGACTTTAGAAGGGGTGGTAATTCGTGTCACGTGTCGTGTTTTGATCGTTTTTTTTTAAATTTACAGTCAACCCGAACACGACTCGTGACACGACATTTTTTAAAAACTGCAACACGAACACGACACGACCCGAAAATAACCTGTGACACGAAATTGACCCGTGAATCCCAAATTGACACGAAAATTTTATACTTTTATTTAATTTTTTACATATTAGAAATAACTTCAAATTTATAACACACTAAATTTCAATAACATCCATTGAAATTAAGCAAATAATAGTATAAGATTTTAAGTATAACTATCATGATATCATAAGTTTATAATAAAATTTAAAATATGAAATGAAAAATATATGTATTTTTTAATTTTTTACGAGTTTTGTGTCGTGTTCGGGTTAGGCGGGTCCAACCCGAATTTGACCAGTGTTTTTCGTGTCAATTTTAGGTCAACATAATTCTAACCCAAACTCCTCTTTTCTCAATCCTAACCCGTAAAATTCGTGTCATTTTTTAGTCGTGTCGTGACCCATATTGCCGACCCTAGACATCAGGGAGTAAATTGTCAAAATTATAAGGCTAATGGCCAAGTTACCAAAGCGAATTATAATTCTGAGGCAAATGTGAAAAATACTCGAATCAGAATGGACGAATGGAAAGGTATTTGGGGAGATTCAAGCGTTTTTGGGGCTCGTGCCCTCTGCTTCATTGACTATAGTCTATAGTCGTCTGTCATGCACTTACATATCAGACAAAATGGGCTCCACTTTCCTCGCGCTTACGTATGCGTTCATCACAGCCATTGATCACGTAAGCTTGTTCTCATCCTACGGTGGAAATGCAACATTCATGACCCCAAGTGGGAACGGAATAAAAATAATCTCATGCAGTACAAATTATCAGGAAAAAGATAAACCAATCAGTCAATGGTAACAGTAGATTTGAAAAAATATCAATGGAAATAGTTTTATTTTTTTTTATAATTTTAATTTGATAACATGTGTAATAATGAATTCGTCTTTTAAAATTTTATATTTTTTATAATTTTAAATTGGTATTTTAATGTTTTAAAAATTAATTTTGTGTACTTGAGGTTTTTTTTAGAACATTAAAATGTTAAATTTATCATTTTTAATAATTTCTGATTTAGTTGATTTGAATTTATTTTTTATTAAATTTTTTTTAAAAAAATATCTTATCCATGTAGCAAACATTCTTTTACCTTCAAAAATCTTAAAAGAGTAAATTTCAGTAATTGAAAATTAATAAAAAGGGCAAAATAGACTTTTCAACCTTAAAAAGTGTTTAGAATTTTAAAAAATCCAAATTCTTAAAAGTAGAGGTACCCATTTAAAATTATAAAAAATGAGAGGGTACTAAGAGAATTTTGTTAAAATATAGGGTATTAAATTGAAATTATTGTTTTTTTTTCCTCAATAAGTTACTATTAATCTCATCTACTATTAAAAAGTCCTTCAAAAAAAAAAAAAAAACTACTTATTTTATTAAGGTGGCACTTTTATAAGCTATATGAAATTTTTATAAAATTTGGCGCATAATGAAAATCCAATTGTCTACAGTTATGGTATTCTAATTTTATTTTTTAAGGATTTCTTTGACAGACCACAGACACTATAAAAATGAAATTATATAAAAAATTATGTTTTTAAATGTTAAATTTGTATCACAAACTGTATGTTATGCATACTTTTTTAATTGAGTATGTTTTTAGAAACTAACCTTATTCTTTTGGAGAGGATTTTTTACCTAAGTATTCCTATTAATACTATTTTGAACGCTACATAACAATGAAACTAAATTCAAAATGAAAATGTACGTAAAGTTAATAAAACGCGATCAATATAGTACAATATTCTACCAAATAATTCTGGTTTGATAAGAAGGTAGTAAAGCACGAAAAAAGAGTACCACCAAATCTGTGTATTGGGAATTCATGATTTTGTGAATTATAGTAAAGCAAGCAGCAGAGCAGGTGGTGTGTGGGTGGTAGAGTAGGAGTGGGATGCCACAATTTTTATCCCCATTCAAGATATTCTATGCTATTATGGCGACGTGGGTCCAAATAAGTGGGAAAAATAAAAAAGATTGTGCAAAAACCACCAAGTGCTCCTCCTTTTTTCGAAACAATATTAGGAAAATAAAGCTAAAACTTTTTCTGTTTAAAAATGATCTCATTTCTCTCACTTTCACCCTTTTCTAAACATGACTTTAGGAAACTTTGTCATATATCGTGGCTCAAAGATGTTTTACCTTTCTGGGAATTATTGTCTCCCCCCCAAATTCAAATTTCACGTATCAGCATCTTCCATTTTAAATTCATAATATCAAAATCATTGGATCATGTTAAGTTACGAAAAACATATAAATAGTTTAATCAAATTTGAAAAAATTTGGAGAAATAAGGATTGTTGTGTTCTACCACCAATTGGCTAGTAGTGGGCCTATATTGGGTGAGACTCTATTGCATGCATCCCCAAATCAAAGATAGCTTGACAGGAGTAAACGACATTGCGTTTAATAACACAAAAGAAAGAAAGAAAGAAAGAGAGACCAAAAACCAATTTTTAGTTTCCCCCCCGTAATGAGTGAATAGAAAGTAGGCAATTATGTAACCCACTCGAAAATTCATTGTTTCTTAATAAGAGGTTGTCAAGTTTGTTCTATAAATGCAATAAATGGAAGCAATCAATTTTCCACTGCTCAAATAATAAGATATGGTTTTGAACTAATTATAATAATGCAACTCCAAATCTTTGTCCACATTCCACATGTTGGGAACAAGCAGATACCTTAAATCCTTACAATCCTTGTCCCTCTTTACGATGGCTTGCCTGTCCCTACATTCTCCTCTCAAGCCAAGTTTATAACATATAATATAACGCGTATTAATCTATAGATATTGCTTAAATAGAGAGAGAGAGAGAGAGAGAGAGAGAGAGAATGTCTGCTTAATTAGGCATGCAAGAGAAAGTTGGCCTGACAGATGTTTTTGACTTGTGTGGCTGGTTCACGTGGACATGTTTCATTTCTTTGTTTCACTTTTGGTTACATAAATTTTATTTTTTTTTAGAGAAAATTATAAATTTTATCTTAAGACTATATTTTTTTCGCTGATTTGAGTTTAGAATTTGAGTTTTGTTACAGTAAAAAACTCTCAGAAATAGTCATATATAACTTTTTTATTACAGTAAAAAGCTCTCACAGCACATAACATCTCAACTTGAATTAAAAACTCAAATTAACGAACCGAACGGGCTTAATTAAAAATATTTTTTTTGAAAAACTCTTAATTAATTTTAGTTTAAATGATAAAAATGTATGAGTTTATGTTAAGAGGTACAAATAAAAAAAAAATTATTTTAAGGGGTATTTTTAAAAATTGCCTAGTCTTTTTTTTTTTTTTTTTCCTTTCAATTTGAGGGTAAGAAGATGGCGTAAGATTTTCTTTTTTCAAAAAAATATTGAATCCTTTTTCATTTAAAAAAGATTTAAAAAAAAAATTTGATAAGATTATTTTTGTGGCGCAACTTGTTAGGTCTCGTTCATTTTACCGATTCGAGTTTTCAGTTTTAAGTTTCTACAGTAAAAAATTCTCAGAAAATGTCACATCTAACTTTTTCTGCTACAGTTAAAAGCTATATGAAAATGTCACATCTTAGCTCAAATTAAAAACTCAAATTCGTGAAGTGAACGAAGCCTTAGTATTTGTGAGTATGGCTAGTGCTTTTTTTTCAAAAAAAAACTAAAGTAATAAAATGTGAACGGTGCATTTGATCATGATGTCGTGGGTACGAGGCATATACAAGTACGGTCCCAATAAAATGACGCATCCTAACAAGAAGTACTAATTTGAAAAATACTAAACAGGAGAATCTGTCATGCATAGATATGATACTCTTAAAAAACAAATTTGTCTAAATAAACGTCGCAATTTGAAATTGATCCAGTTTTTATTTTTCATATTTTTTAAGAAAAAAAAACGTTTTAAAACGATATTTAGCGCAATAAAGATAAAAAACAGAAATAAAAATAATTTTTTAGTTTAGTCTAAAATGAGAGAGAAATAAAAGGTAACTTTTAATCATTTTTCATTTTTTATTTTTATTTTTATTTTCTCTTCTTTCGAGTAGAGAGAGAAATAGAGACTTTAATGATTTTTTTACACTGAAAATAATCTCTTGATAAAACTACCAAACGCATTTTTAAAAATAATTTATGTCTGAGATTGAAAACGTTTTCATTTTCATTTTTATATAAAAAATAAAATTATTTTAGAACGAGTTCTAAACACGCTAAAAAATTCGTCAACATGAAATCAAAGAAATACAATTATATAAGAAAAGATTCAAATATTAGTATAAAAATGAACCTGGTGTTGACAGTCAATATAATCTATAAAAATTCAATTAAAATGGGCTATTTATGAAAACAAATAATGCAAATATCAATTAACAAAATATGGGAAAGATTATGAAAAAACAACAACAAATAATTAAATGATTTGATTAGAGGATGACAATAAAAATACACAATTTCCACGCAAACAATTTGTGCCACGTTAGGATTAAAATCCTAACATATATATTTTGTTTCAAAACGTGCACGTTGATTACTTAGCAAAACTTCTAGTGGAGCTTGTTGTGTCTTATTTTTGCAATCTCCACCGAATTGGTTTTTTGACTTTTTCTTGAAAGAAGGAAAGAAGAAAAATGAAAGAAGAAAAAATCAGAATTGATGCACATATGAACCATTATAATAAGGCTTCCTTCAGCAAAAATGGCATTATTGGTGGTCGGGGTTTCCTTCAGGCTTCAGTCACGGCCCACGGTTGTGTTACATTAAGTAGTGGATTGGGCTCCAAAGAAGTGAGCTGGCCTATAGTTAGGCCCAGTTCTTCTATTACCAAAATCGACTCTTAAAAAAATTATGAGAAAAAAAAAAGAAAAAAGAAGAAGCTACATTATTGAAAGTCACTAAACGAGGTTAACAAGTTATAGTGTGCACAGATGAAGATGTGAAAAATCATCACTGCAGTGTTTAATAAAGGGAGGACGATCTCTTAGGTAGTGCTGGGCAAATGAAATGAAATAAAGGGTAATTCTAAATTTAGCTAGGAATTACCTCACTTGTCTTTTTAAACTACCAAAATGAAACATAACTTTCACCAAATTATCATTTTAAGTCATTGAGATATCAATTATTTTAACAACTTAAAACTTTTAATCATCTGAGGTACCGTAGTAGAGGGTAATGTTGTATCATACGAGCATTCATTTTTTACATGTGAACTTAGAGTCCCAAATATTAAAAATGAGAAGTTTAGATTATAATTGTGCAAAAATATTATGGTACTTTAATTAATTAATTGACAACAATTACTATTGGATTACAATTGTCAAAAATTTGAAATAAATCTTCTTTAATACAATTTAAAGTTCAGAATCTAAACGCTATTCTAAAAGCAATGTTTGTTAGCAATCATTTCAAATAAAAAAAAAAAAAAGAAGAAGAAGAGATACTTAGGAGGAATACCAGGATCACAGGTGTGGATCGACTTTTGTCAGGTGGACAAAAACTATTTGATTTTCTGACATGGTGTTTATAAAAAATATTGTGAGAGGATATACCTCGACTAATAGGATTAATTCTCTTTCTCAGATTCTCTCTCCACCTTCTCAGCTTCTTTCTCTCTTTCCTCCTGCGCCGCCAGCCTATTTGACTTCCACACTGATGTCGTCTTCACTCCCATCGGCGTTGTGCTGCTCCGTCATTGTAGCACCACACTCCACACCGGCGAGTTTGAGATTTCAGCGCACTAGGTCGATCTCCTCACCTTAAAACAGCAAAGAGCATCTTGTGGATATTTGATCTCCGTGGAGATCTCTCTTGCGAGCTGTCCACGCCGCCTTGCTCTGGTGTAAGCTTGGCTTTATCGCGACCTCCGGCAGAGGACCGCCCTCGCGCCACAGTGCTTGGGTCCAGCTCGTCACCGGTTCGCGTCTCCTCTTCCGCGCGAGGGAGTCCAAGACCTTCGTGTGGCAAAGAGCAAATTACAGAGTTCTTCGACCTTTCACTGTTGTAGAGATTTGCACCACCTCCATGCAGTTCTGAGCCGTGACTCAAGTAGTGCGCACATGCGAGTGCAGGAGGTCATTGCCTCTGCAGTAGAGATCCACACCAATAGAATGGTCTCCCGATCTACTACCTCTGCACCTGCACAAACTAGTATTGCCGCCACTTCTTTAATGTCGACAATCAAAGATTTACATATTTTGTTGTTGCTCTGATTCATTATAATATGCGACTTACTAACGAAGATGCTCTGATTGAGGGAGTTGTTTTTGTAATTTTCATATAGAATTGATTGTGTCGTTGGGCGTTGCCGATAACAGTATTTTTTGGTGGTTACCGGCTGGTATCGCGGTGGTTACGAACTCGTAATCAGTATTAAAATGGGTACCTTCGGTATAACGGTTGGTACCGGTCAGTAACGAATTGTTGTTTGGCTCGTTATTGATCGATAACTGACGGCAGTGGATACCGGCTAGTGTCACTACAGTTACTGATAGGTGTCACAGCGGTTACTAATTGGTAACGAAGTGGATATTAATTATTAGGGTAAATTGCACATATGTTCTTTAAATTCTTTAGTAAATGACAATTTAATTTTTATTTTTTTTTGACAAAACAAACTTTAAATTCTTTAAAAAGTGACCATTTAATTCTTTTTGTCAAATTTTATTAAATTTTTAACAGAATATGTTCTTCTTCTTTTCTTTCTTTCCCAAATTTCACCATCTTCCCTCTTTCTCCGATCAACCAATGGGTCCTCAAGATGAACCAATCCTTCAAGCTTTTCAGGAAAAGTGGTGGAGATGAACCTGGAAATGATGGAAAAGGGACTACGTCGGAAAGTGCAATCACCAGAGCTGTATAGTACTGGGTTGGCAACTGCATCCAAAAACATAACATATATATTAATGTTTCTTAACATATGTGTGTGTATATATATATATATATGTATATATGCTGATATATAAATAATACAGAAATTTGAAGAGATTTCTGACAGAAAAATGCACATGGTGGTCTGACCAGAGCCACCCAATAAATCTCTGGTCATTTTCTGGACCACGAAAAATGCAATACTCACCGTTGCTGGTTCAAGAAGACAACCCACAAGATTAAACACATCTTTGCAATCAACATATATAACCCAGAAAAGAAAGTGAACAAAAAAGGTAACATATTGTTAGAAACTTATTTAGATTTATTCGGAAAAAAAACAAGAAGAAAATAAAAGTGACCAAAAGAAAGGAAAAAAAAAAACGAAAGAAAGAAAAATACGAACCCATCAACCCAAGTGAGGAGAAAAGTAAGGGAGACACCACGGCTTGACTTTGTACGGAAGTTGGTTATGATATGTGGGATCTCCGCCGCACCCTAATATACTATTAGGTCTCGTTCACTTTACGAATTTGAGTTTATTTTATAAATTTAAGTTTTTAATTTAAATTGAGATGTGATATTTTTTAAAAATTTTTTATTGTAATAAAAAAAGTTAAATTTAATATTTTCTGATAATTTTTTAAATTTAAAACTAAAAACTTAAATTAGTAAAATGAACGAGACACTCATGAGCCCAAAAGCAAAGGGACTACGTCGGAAATAATGGGAAGGACTTTTTTTTTTTTTTTTATTGTTTGTTCGAGTGCTTTGAAAGAAGGATTTGATTAGATGCAATTTTTTTTTTCAGAAATAGTAAAAAATAGGTCAATATGAAAAGTTTAAAGAAGTATATAGGTCAATTTTTAGTTATAGAAATTAATAGGTCATAACTTGTCAAGTTATGATTCATAACCAAATAAGTTATGGACAAACTTATCAAGTTATGGTTCATAACCAGACATGTTATGGACAATAATTTGTCAAGTTATGGTTTATAACCATACAAGTTATGGACGAAAACAGTCTATTTATTAACTTATGTAAATTATTAGCCTATTAATTTTAATTTATCTCAAATCTTAACCTATTTCCCTCTTTCTCTATTTTTTTTTGTTTTTATGGGACTTATTAATTTGGGCTATAGATTTTTAACCTAAGGGTCTTTACGGCTATGTTTGAAATCTGTTTTAAAATAATTTTATTTTCTATATAAAAACAGAAATAAAAACGTATTTAATTTTAAATAGAAATTATTTATAAAAATATGTTTGATTATTTTATTTTATCTAAAAAAAGTTAAAATTGTGTTTAATTTTATATTTTTTAAAATATGTAATAGTACTTTAAATAATGTTAAATAATTAATATAATCCTCAATCAATTGCTTAATAATTAAACGTCCCAAGCATGTCTCCTACGAATAAGTTTTTTAGTACATTACAAATATATAGTAAATAAATAAAATTTTTAAAAAAGTTTTCTCTGTGATAAATGTAAAACTGTCAAGAGCCAATTTTTAGAAATAGGATTTTATAGAAAGGCTTTATCTTGAACTAGCCATTTCCCCGAAGCATCAGCAAACTGAAAAAAAGAATCACAGGACACAAACAGAAATGCCAGTCAAGAAAATAAAAAATGAAATTGGGAAGAAGAAAACGAATTCTGTTCGTTTTTAGAAATGAGTACTTTTTGGGAGAGAATAGAAAACGTTTTCTTTTTTGTTTTTGTTATGATGGGGTGCCAAACAGAGTCTTTACTAGGCTTGTTTGCTTTCGTTTTTGTTTATATTTTTCATGATTTTCGAAAATGAAAAATGAAAACGCATAGAGAAAACATGTTTGGTGTAAAATTTTTTAAAAATTAAAAACAAAAACGTTTTTGTCATTTTCTAAAAATCTGTAATCGATTTATTCTTGTTTTCATTTTCTCCTCCTTTTTCCTTTTCTCTCTTCAGCCAGACCAGAGGCCCCTGTTTTCATTTTTTTCTGCCCTTGACCAGTGTGAACCTGTGCCATTTGCTTCTCCGTTTTCCTCTCGCCTGACCTGTGCCATTTGCTTCTCGGCCGAGCTCCTCCGCCGTTTGCCCCCTCCCCCCAAACCACTAAACACAATTTCAGTTTTTTTAAAACTGAAAATAATATCATAATAAACTACCAAACGTATTTTCAGAAATGATTCTAAAATGAAAATGAAAACGTTTTCGTTTTCATTTTTATATAGAAAATAAAATTATTTTGGAACGAATTCTAAATACACCCATTGTATTTTCATTTTTGAGTCCTAAAAAAAAAAACGATTCCTAAATGAGTTTCAAACAGGCCTACAATTTCAACCCCTACCAGATAATTACCTTCACTAATGATGTGGCCCTGTATTAATAGATAATTCCAGCCTCCTCCAAGCTCTTCTTCATTTTCGATTCAACTCGTTATTCTCCAAAAACCCAACACCGAAATTCCCTTCACTAAATCATAGTAGTGCCATAAATTTCCGACGTAGTCTCTTTTCCATCATTTCCAGGTTCATCTCCACCACTTTTCCTGAAAAGCTTGAAGGAGTGGTTGATCCTGAGGACCCATTGATTGATCCTGAGAAAGAGGGAAGATGATGAAATTTAAGGAAAAAAGAAGAAGAAGATGGAGATTGAGAATAAGGCTTTTTTAATGGGACATTTAAGTCATTTTACTGAAAAAAAGTCACGTGATGAGTCACGTGACATATTCTGTTTAAAATTTAATAAAATTTAACGAAAATGATCAAACTGTCACCTTTTAAAGAATTTGAGGATCGTTTCGTAAAAAAATGATTAAAGATCAAATTATCATTTATTAAAGAGTTTGAGAATCATCCGTACAATTTATTCTAATTATTACCTTATATTGTATTCTAAATACAGTGTAATAATACAGTTGTAGTTATTTTTACAAATATTTTTTTAGGCATAAGTCAATCCAAGTATAAATTTTGTGGCGGTAAAAAAAAAAATGCTAGCACACATTGACAAATTAGTGCAAAGAACCCAAATATTTTCAGAATTATCAGGGACCCGTTTAAAAAATGTATTTAAACAATTATTTAAGTTTTAATTTGAATTTTTTATGAGAGAATTATCGACGGATGGAACGGATTTGGGTTTGAATAATATACTAAAGTCAAATGACACCGGGAACACCTTAGGGCTTTGACTACAACGTAGCATCGAATAAGAATCTGACACGTGACGGAGACAGCTCACCCGCGTGTAGTGTACCTGGATAGCAAATCCGATCATCAACCGAGAGAGAGAGAGAGAGAGAGACAGCTTCGCCTTGTTTGGATCGTCCTCCTCCTCCAGTTCCATAACCCAAACCCATACCCTTTTCCTCTGCTATCATTCTCTCTCTCTCTCTCTTCATCTTCTTCATTTTTCGGCCTTTAATGCCCTAATTTTCCTCCACTTTCTCTTACTTTCTTCCTCTATTTCGTGATTTTCCTTTTCTTCTTTTTCTCCCCCCCCAAAAAAATGGGAAAAAATCAAGCCTACAAAGCTATGCAGCGAGCCAAGCTTGGCTCCAGCTCCGCCGGACCTGACGAGGTCGAGGATGGCATGGTTTGTACCCTTCCATACTTCTCTCTCTCTATTCCATTTTTTCAATTCGCTTCTCGTTATCCCCTTTTAATTTCTTTGATATTTCTTGGTCCATGATTTGTTAAATTTTGTGATTTCTATCGAGTATTTGATTATTCATGTTTGGTTTGTTCGTCTGTGTTCCTTAATTCCTGAGTCGCGAACTGGAATCAGAACCCTAGGAAAAAAAAAGGTTGCTTGGCCATCAAATGTGCTTAATTATGTGGTAGAGGAAACTTCCACAGCTTTTGATATGGATAATTTATGAATCATACAACATAAACTTTTATTTATTTATTTATTTATTTCCTTTTAGGGATCTCAAGCAAGATTTTTGCGTATATAAATTATTGTTATTAAACATCTAGTACTATTGTTGAACTGGAAGTCTGGAATGAGAAGAAACAATGCTCAATTTTCCTTCTCCAACTCAATGATTAGCAAAATATTTGAAAGATTGTATATAATTTTTGCTGGAATATTTTAAAAAAGTAGTTGCTTGGCCATCAAATGTCAGTTATAATGATGTGGTAGAGAGAACTTCTGGTTGAATTATGGATTTGTTGTTTCCCTGGACATTACTGATGAGGAGAGTCGCAGGTGGATGGTTCATTTCATTCACCAGAGTGGCATGCTGCCCGTTTGGCCAGCCTAAAGACGTCTCATACGATTACCTGGGAAGAGTTCAAGAAAAAGCAAAAGGTACTATATTCTGCTTCTAAATATCTTTTCATCCATTTTGCTGTGTTATACATGACTGCGAGCTTTCATTGCAACATTGCATTTTAAAGACGCTCGAACATGTTTTGTGGGGGTAGATGGATATTTATCTTGGCACTTAATCAGTCGACGTTTTATGTTGAGAATAATCCATAAGGATCTTTCATTTTGCTTTAGCCAAAACTGAATCTGAACTTGGGTGAAATAATCGTTCCTGTTGAAGCTGCTTGCTATTGGTTTTCTGTTGAAAATGGGATTATAATACAAAGAAATGGTTCTTGAAGTGTATAGTGGCAACTTGCATCTTTGCCTTTGGATTCGATATGTAGACATGAAATTCTTTCGTGGCTCATTGCTTACGAGATTTGGTTTCATTTGGAGGGGGGTATAGACTACAGTGAGCGTCATTTTTGGTAGTTAGAGATGAATATTTATGCCATTATTGTTAGTTTTGTTTCACAGTTTTGGAGTTTTTGTCAATGGAAAACCTTTGAAAATAGTTTTGGTGAAGTACTTGGTGTAATGGTATCTCATCATGTTTGGTTTTGCCTAAGGTTAGGAAGCCTTTCATTGCTTACAAGATTTGGTTTTAGTTGGTGGATATAGTGGAGTCATGGTTGGCAGTTAAAGATGAATATCTATGACGTTCCTCTTAGGTTTATTTCACAATTTGGGAGTTTTTGTCAAAGTTAGACCTTTGAAAATACTTTTGATAAAATACTTAGTATAATAGAACCTAACTTCTGATAATTTACTTTGAATGGTAATTGTGATGTCTCTAAATTTTGTCCTAGTAATTCATTGGCGAGCATTTCGTTGCCGTAAGAAACTGGGTACTTTGTTTCAAATTTCCTATACTCCCTCCCACTATTTATTTCTCTGTTAATATTTTTTGCTTGTTGCATGTTGTACTTGATATTGTAGGAAGATGAAATGCGAAAGGGAGAATTGGAGAAAGATACAGATAGAATGATGAGAGAGTACAGAGCTCAACTGGATGCTGAAAGGGCACGCAAGCTTGCCCAAGGAAGAAACCACTCTGGTAGCAAGTCTGATCGCAAAAGAGGTATGTCTAAGACTTGTAGATGTGGAAAGAAAAGTCCCTCTGTTCTATGTTCTTTATTTCGGAGGCTTTTATTTTAATTTCCTCTTCTTGTTACGATGAGACGTTTTCTTGCAGATAGAAAGGAGAAAGACTTGAAGAAACGCAGCAGCAAAAAGAGGAAGGTGCTTACAATTTCTTTTATTGTTTACCAATGCTCTTTTCTGGACGTTCTAGATTTACAGACTGCTTAATGACCTCTCATCCCCCGCTGAAAACTGAAACACAGTAATTTAACTGTTTCCTTGTTGAAACTAATGAAGAGAGGGGAAACAGACATTTCTGATTCTAGGTTTCTAGCCTGCATCTATGGAAACTAAATGCCATCAGTATGTCAACGTGGCAGATCTTTTGATTCGTAGGAACTCATCTTTAGAAAATCATGGTTTCAATCTTCTTGGTCTTTCTTTAGAAGCAAGCAAATTGAAGCTTCAATTCAACCTAGTTCTGGAGCAGATTCTGTGGCTGTGAATTCCTCTGGACTTGTATAGATTCTATCTAATTAGATGAAATACAATCCTCTTAAATTAGAATTGAAACTTCCAAATTGTTTTTGCGGAGCTTCAAACACGAGTTATGGTTGAATATTTCAATATGTCCAGTCCTCCAGTTTACTTTACTATGAGCATAATCTTGTTTATTTGGCGCAGTCTGCTTTGTTTATCAACGGAAATCTGTAATCGGAATACGTAATCTAATGTCTCTCTTCTCGATTACTGCTGTAGCATTCAAGGAGGAGATGGTCCGAATCAAGTTCGTCAAGTTCATCCTCAGACTCTTCTAGTAGTGATGAAGAGAAGAAGGAATCAAGAAGATCGAAGTCTAGGTCTAAGAGATCCAAGAAGGAAAAGAAGCACAGATCAAGGACCAAGCACTCTGGCAGTGACAACGAGGCTGACGGTCCTGTTCCCCTTTCAAGATTCTTCGAGAGTGTGAAGAGCTAATAGGGGTGTAGCCACTCTGTAATAAATTATCTATTCCTACAATAGGGCATCATGAGGCTTTTTCTTTAATGATTTCCTTTTGGGTTTATAGATTCAATTGTTTCTTAGGATTATATTCCTCATTGATAATATCTTTTCTTTGGCTTGACCAGTTATAGTATCTATCTAGTTGCTTTAATATGAGCAAGGTCTGTGCTTCTTTCTTTGGTAGAAAGACTGGTACAAATTCATCTAAACTGTAATGAGCTCCATAATATCATTTGATGTAACCATCGCAAGTGTAATGAGCTACATAATTTCCTAATAACTTTTGGTGGGCAAAGTAATTCAGTTATTAATATTTGCTTGTCAAGCTCCAGGGTTTGGATATTCCTTCAAGATTCAGTTCTTCTGCTACATTTTCATAGTACAAAGTGGAAATCACATTTTATTGACATGTAAGAGGATCTGTAACGGAATTATATAATTGATGTGTTAATGACAAGTTTAGTATTTGAATGCAAAAACCATTTTTCAATATAGTACCATTAGTTGTGTCGATTTGCCATATACTATATTTGGTGGTAAATTTGCATTAAATATAACATACGATAAATTTGACATTTGAGTGTTATTAATTGATATATAACTTTTTATTTAATTATTGTGACATTTTCATTTTCAAGTTATTTTAAAATTTAAAGTTTGTTTTTATAACTTTCATGACATATTTACTTATTAGGATTGAGAAATGAGAGTGAAAAATGAGAATCAATATCATGTTTACTTGCTCTTTTTTATTTGGAATGAGAGTGAGATTCGTGGGCTCCACTCAAATTTAGAATTAAGGAATGGAATTGACACTCTCATGCCTTCCTTGAGATTGAGACTCTCATTCTTGATATTAACATTAAATTACTCTCATACTCATATTTTACTTATAAATATAAAATTCAAAATAAAATTCAAAAAATAATAATTACAACATGTATTTATTTTTTTATTTGCGTAATATTATAATATCATCCTAATTGTTATATACTTTAATAAAATAAATATGTAATTTATTTGTTTAATAATTTAATAATTTATTTTAATTTTTTAACACTATGTTTTATTTATATTTATTTTATTTATATTTTTTAACAATTGATTTTTATATTTTAAATAATTATACAATTTATATTTATTATTTTAATACCGTATTATTACATTAAATATTTAAATATAATAAGTACAATAATTTATTTTTTAAATTAAAAATATAAAATTGACTTAAAGTGTATATTAGTACTTCTACACTATTTTATTCTGATTCTGAATGTAGTAAACGCATGAATGAGATTTAAAGTAATTCTGATTCCGAATCTTGTCACTAAGTAAACAACTTATTCTGACTCTAATTCCTCACTCTAAATCCTACCCATTTTGAATCCTGCCCATTTTGATTCATATCTATTCTGATAATGCAAATTGTAAACATGCAATCAAAGCTCAATGATTATGATAAAAAGTAAATTTAGCATTTGAAATAGTATTATATAGTGAGTACAAATAAAAATAACATGCAAAATATGCCATTACTTTTTAGAGCCAATTATACAATTAGCATTAACATTTAAATTGAAAATTGTCTTTGGCCATCCTATGAGCGTGGAAAATAGACGTAGATTGCCCGAAGAGCAGGGTTATTTATCCCCCACGCGTGCATCAACTAAAAAGAACGGCCACATAACAAAAAGTAGATTCCAGTGATCGTACCATTAATGGTAATAAATAACATTTTTCTTCTTCAATTGATGCCTGAATTATATATGTTGATTATATATATATATATATATATATATATAATATATAGAGGAAGGTTTCATCAAAAGTCTGCTAAATTGAATAAGAAACAACAATAAGAAGCAAAATAACCGATACAAACACAATTACCACTGTTATCACTTATCAGTCATTGAATTTTACCACAATTAGATGATTCGGATACCACCCAGTTTGAGGATGGAGCATATGTACACGAAGAAATAGATCACCAAACACATTGAAAACACATTGAAAAGGAACAACACACTAATCAAAGTGATTATGAAATAATATCTCGAATCTAATCCTCATTATTGCTGATACTCGGGATTAAATGCAAGAGCCTCACGGTAGATCAGCTCCTTCATCTGTTCCTCAGTAAGTGCATGCTGCTCAAAGTCGAAGATGAAGGGAGATAGGCTCACCGGCTCATCGCTGATGTCGTGCAGAGATGTTAAGTAGGGATGAGCTAGGGCATCTTCAACTGTGACAGGTGGGAAAAATATTAGGGAACAAAAAACTCACCAATAACATTAGAAGCTAAGGAAACTGATGTTAGCGCCATTACTATTAGAGAACACATATTTGATATTTACCAGTAATTCTCTGTCTTGGATCAAAAGTTAACATCTTTTCAACAAGGTCAATTGCTAAAGGATGAACATGAGGGAACTTTTCGGTAAAGGACTGCCGGCGGTAAAGTTGAAGTTGCCTAATGTATCTCTTAGCATTCTCGTTCAGAAACCCCAACTCAGCCTCTGATGGGGTGCCGATGAGCTGCAAGGTGCATTACCGATTAATCTGAGTCGTATGGGTATCTATGAACAAGCACATGGATATCTATAACCATAATAAGTTTTAGAAGCACGGTGCTCATAAACACTAAAGATCACGCCCCTTTATACATTAGTTGAACCGTTTTATTATTCAAAAAAAAAAAAAAAAAACCTTGGATCTAAAACAGTTACAACATAAACAAAGGCTAATTTGGAGTGTTGTCAAACTGCATAATCAAATTTAAGAGTCATTAAGAAATGCCAAATGCGCCAAGGAAAATTGAAAAAACAGCATTTTGCATCATTAATCTTCAAAGATGCATAAAACTTGTGGGAAAAAATGTGGGTCTTTGCAGGGGAAACAAAAGGAAGGAAAATCGAATGATTTTCAGCCCATAAGAAATGAGGTAATTTTAAACGAGGAAATTTTATTTTTACCTCCATAAGCAAACGCAATTGATGCACATGATCTCTGCCAGGAAATAGTGGCTTCCGATCCATCAATTCCATGAAAATACAACCTACAGACCATACATCGATTGCTGCAGTGTAATCTGAAGAGTTTAACAAAAGTTCTGGGGCACGATACCATCTTGTAACGACATACTCCGTCATAAAATCAGTTTCTGAGGTGACACGAGCTAGCCCAAAGTCACAAATTTTCAAGTCACAATTGGCATTTAGGAGAAGGTTGCTGGGTTTCAAGTCCCTGTGCAGGACATTTGCAGAATGTATGTACTTCAATCCACGGAGTATCTGATAAAGAAAATACTGCAAAAGAGGGAGAAAATGCGGTATGTAATGATTCAAGGATGATAGGTGTAATTAGAGTAAGCATGACCAGAATATGACGTTCCAGAAAGAAAGCAGGATATAGAATAACCCAGAAACAAAGCATAATTTCTTTAAGTAGGACAGGCAAAGTGTTGGAAAAAGAAAAAAAGTGGAAATCAAGCTCGTATGAAAAAAGTCAGCAGTAATTTATTGAATTATAAAAATAAACATGATACTTAAGTTTACATTATCAAGAAAGGATCTTTACACCCTGAACTGTTAGACTAACATGGTACAAGTCCAGAGACATGTCTGGTTGCTCTGATGCCTGTCTTCTTTAGTTATTTATCCTGCTTATAGCTTCATGTCCATGAAAACGTGACTTAAACTTCCTAGCATTCTTCCCCAAGAATGTTTTCAAGCCTAAGATTTCCATCACAGACCATTCTAGTGTTACTGACAAGTAAAGATAATGGTCTCACAAAAAATTAATAGGGTCTAGTGGTTGTAGGCTTAACGTAGCTGTAAATCATACTCACCTCCAATATCGAGGTTGAGTTTAAATCCTGCCACCCCAAAGTCAAAATAATAACAAAGATTTTGGTCTAATCACATTCTATTAAAGTCAATTCCAGAGTTACCATGTACTCCCTAAGGCTAAATCAGCAAGTGTTGCAGACGAACTTACTGCTTATACTGTCTCATTTCAGTATCGTATGAAGAAGTTTATTCCTTCTGTTATCTTATTAATGAAATATTCCTTTACTAAAAAGGAAATCAACAATAAAATTCATGAAGTTAAAATCATGTACATAATTAGCAAATTTAAGCAATAATAGCAGGCCTAGTTATAAAGGCATAAAAACATTATCAATAAAACCTGACAGTGCTCCTCTGACAAAGCTTGATTGGAGCGAATAATTTGATGGAGGTCGGTGTCCATTAGCTCATATGCAATGTAGACATCGTTGAATGTCTCCCTCTGAGGTGGTGGGATTATATCTCTAATTGCAACAACCTACAAGAAGATGCAAATAAGTAAGAGAAAGCAAGTTCACTAATTTACTACTTTACAACTGAGAAGGTCCTAAAGGAGTAAAAGGCGTCCTCAATTCCTCGCAAATAGGTATTTCCATAATTAGTACAAATAATAAAGTTCACTACTTTACCACGAAAAGAGTCCTAATATTATTGTAAATGTACTTTCTTGGATGATTTATATGCTTTATAATCGTGTTACTATCCAAAAAGATTTTCTTAAATTCGAACCATTTCTATCTACATGGACATTTTCTTGCTTTTCTACAACTGAGAAGGTGCTAAAGGACACTAGAAGCGAATTCTACTAGATATAAAGTAACAATTTCTCTCTCTCTCTCTCTCTCTCTCTCTCTCTCTTTTCTGGACTTTGAAAATCTCAGAAAAAGAAACATTTTTTTCTTTCCAATGGCGTTGTAATGTAAGAAACGGTGGTAGAATTTTCTCGAGAAACAAACAGGAAAAAAAAATAAAGAAAAAGGGGAGAGAAAAGGGAAAGGAGTCGGACATTCTCGTGGTCCATGTGGCGAAGAAGCTTGATCTCGCGGAGAGTCCTCTTGGCGTCGATCTTGTTGTCGAAGGCATTCGCGATCTTCTTAATCGCGACGTGCTCGTTCGTCTCCGAATTCAAGGCCGAGCTACACAAACATTAACCAATTCTCGAATCAGATTCAAAGACAAAAGAACTCTTTTCAGAAAAAGAAAAGAAAAGAAAGAAAGAGTTGAACAAATCTACGAACCAGACGATGCCGTAAGCGCCTTTGCCGATGGGCATGATGGGAGGCTTGTACTTGGCGGTGACCTCGAATATGTTGCCGAAGATGTTGTACTGTATGAATCTCCCGCCGTGGCTCAGCGTCGCCGGGATGTTCTCCATCCCAATATGCTGCTGCGGCGGCGGCGGATTCTGATGTTCTCCTTGTGGCGGTGCCGCCTCCGACATGACGGTGTCCGACGGCTGAGCTGCTCCTGCTCCCTCCATTTTTGGTTGCTTAAGTTTGGTAGTTCCCACGAACTAAGGAAAGGAAAGAAATTGGGGCTCTTTGTTTTCTTTCTTTTGTTGGCTTCTTCCCACTTCTACTTGTTCTTTCCTAGTAGTTTTGTTTATTTATTTATTTATTTGCTTTATTACCAATTGTCTATTCAGCGATTGGTTTACAAGAAATAAAAAAAAAGAAAAAGAAAAAGAAAAAAAATTGTTTTTCTTGATTCAAATTCAATCACCAACCACAAGTGTAGCATCCTTTTAAAACTGTTTTATAATCAGCGTTAGATTTACTTGTTTTATGTAATTTATTTCATTATTAATGATGATAAGTAACAATATTGAAAACTATCATATGTAAACAAAAAGAAAAAGAGAATTACTTATCTATGGTGATTTTAACAACAACAACGACAACAACAATTCCAAGGCATTTACAAAAGTAAAAGTCAAAAAAAAAAAAAAAAAAAAAAAAAAAAAAAAAAAAAAAAACCCCCCATTTTTTTTTTTTTTTCAAAAAAAAAAAAAAAAAAAAAAAGAAAAAGATCAGAGAAGCCACCATGTTTTTTGTAGTTTCTTTTAGATTATGTATTATAATATATTAATACGTTTCATCATAGTTTTTCTTTTGTAGATTCATGTTAGTCGTTACCGGTTAGTTACTATATAAGTATAATTATACTTTTATCAGCTTATATTAAAGTCTTGTGCCAGGTCAAAGGAAAAATACGACAAATTTTTAGCGAATTATTACCAATAGATTAAGCATTTTATAAAATAACTTAAACTTATAAGACAAAAGGCAAAAAATTAACATTTGTTAAAACATTCCAACCTTTTTTCCCCAATTTTATCGATTTATGTCGGATGGTGGAAGATTCTTGATTTGTTCAGTGTTTTGCATTCAATATTTGCTATTTTATGTAAGAATTACTCTTTCATTATTTTATTCTTTTAGTTTTTTTTTTTTTTTTTTTTTCCGGAAATTCTTTTGTGTTTATTTATCATTAGTTTTTTTTAAGGCCTTTGTTTATCATTAGTTATTGCGGAGAAAGAACCAACTTCCTAAAAAAAACGACATGTCCTATAAACAACTGACATCACCTGCGGTTTGTGATCAAGTCATTTTAAATGATAAATGAAATGTTCCATTCTAATGGATTCGGGTCCATAACCATGGGTTCCAATATACGAGATCTTGTAGCACTTACCAATGAGGCCCTATCGATTAGTATTACACAGAAGAAATCAATTATAGACACTAATATAATTAGATCCGCTTTTCATAGACAAACTTGGGATTTGCGATCCCAGGTAAGATCCGTTCAGGATCATGGGATCTTTTTCTATCAGATAGGAAGGGCTGTTGCACAAAATGTACTTCTAAGTAATTGCTCCATAGATCCTATATCTATCTATATAAAGAAGAGATCATGTAACGAAGGGGACTCTTATTTGTACAAATGGTACTTCGAACTTGGAACGAGCATGAAGAAATTAACGATACTTCTTTATCTTTTGAGTTGTTCTGCCTGATCCGTTCATTTCACCGATTCAAGTTTTGTTATAATGAAAAGCTCTCAGAAACAATCACATTTTAACTTTTTTACTACAATAAAAAACTCTCATATAAAAGCATATCTCAACTCGAATTAAAAACTCGAATCAGCGAACTAAATAGACCCCATATGTTCTCATTTAAAAATATGAAATTTTTTTTAAAGAAATTTTATTACCAAAAAGAATGAAATACATACTCGATATAAATACGCCAAATACAAATAAAATTCGACCCCTATGATTGGTTCCACCAATAAAACCATTGATAGCACAAGGACGAATACTAATGCCGATGCGCAAAGGAGCACAAGGACGAATACTAATGCCGATGCGCAAAGGAAAAAAGCGTGATCAGGACAAAAATCGAGCATGATTGGCACACGAGAATAACCGACATTTTTTTTTAATGTGGTCTCAGCTGATTATCCTTTGCCATGCCCATCACCTATTGCTAATGGATTTGTAATAATTACATTGAATGTAACAAAAGATGTGAAAAATTAGTGTTTTTTTTTCTTTTTTTTTTTTGTGTGTGCGCTTGAAATGTGAAAAAAGTAGTTGCCCAAAAAACTTTCCCTTCATGTAAAACCCAACCCCCTTATGGCGCTTACTCTTTATGTGTCAGCTCTTTCGGTTGAATGTAGGGAAGCTTGGAATGTCGTGTAAAAGCTTTCAAGTTCAGTGAATGACTCAAAACTTGAAAAAGAAATAAGTTGTGCTCATTTTCTTGGATTATTATTTATTTGTTTCGTTATTCCTTTGATTGTAGAAAGTTCAATAATCAATAGTAAGCAACACGTAGGTAAGAAGGAAAGAGAAGGGGAGTGACAGAGAAAATGAATGAAAGCGAGGAATTTGTTTTTCCTCTAGGAAAGAAAATAGATGAGTAGGTGAATGACTATTTCATGGATTTATTAGTCTTATTTTCCTAGAAAATGAGGACGAATAATAGGTGATTCTCTCCATTCAAATAGTAACTAATTGGAAATTTTTCGAAAGAAAAACCTCTCTACTTGTGGATGGATTACAATGGTGGGACTCATGTCCTCCTTTTTTTCTTTGTTTCCTCCTCTCTCTTCTCTTTCTTCTTTTTTCTTTTCTACCAAACAACCTACAATTCCATTTTCTCCTAAAAAATCCTCACTTTTCACCTCTATTAAACATAGATAAATAGATTTAACAGCAATTCTTGACCACCTTGAAAGTATAAATGGTTTATGATTGTAATTATGTCACTATAAAGGAAGAGTTTTCCCCAAATCAAATAAAGAAAGACATTCTCCATCACCTACCAAACAATAAATTTTCAAGTCAATATAGTCATGGGATCTTATTTCCTAGTCAAACAAATATATATATCTAGGCATGATGTGAGAGGCCGGAGTTTCGACTGCTTACCATCCTCAACAGCCTACCATTTAAAAGCAGGTAGGACATATGAAGGATAAGCATTGTATTTGGAAGCTAGAGTCTGCACAGAAGAAGGACTGGCGACATCTCCGAATCTACCAAGCCCTAATTCAGCTGCATGGATTCCACCTGTGATAAAAACTGATTGGATTCCAGCTGCATTTGCACCTCTGATATCATGGTGGAGAGAATCACCGACAGCAATCGAATCAGAAGGATCCACACCAGTCATGGCCATAGCTGATTCGTAGATTATCTGTATCAAAAGGTGTAAAAGATAGAAAAGAAAGGGGGAAAAGAAGAAGAAGAAGAAGTGGAACTAGATTATGAAAATATGCACATAACAGGCATCAAACTACTCATCACATGACATAGACATTAAGAATTTAAAATATATATTATGTCTATTAGGATTAGCTAGGCTATGTTTATTACAACTCAAGTTGAGAACTTGAGTTGTGTATGTGAGAGAACAACATTGTAGCAAAAAAGTTGAATTTGAATTTTTGTAAGAGAAAACACTGTAGCAATAGAACTTGAGTTACGAGTTTGTCTACTTATTAATAGGCAGTGATAGCACTTTCAATGCAAACTTGTTTGCTAGAATTCTCTCTCTACACTTCCTTTGCTATCTAATTTCTATTGGTTTTGTTTATCTATTTGCTCTCTTGGTTCTATATCACACTAAAGAATAAAGGGAAACAAAGTTTCCATTTAAGGTGCAACTGCCAAGAGATCAAGTACTAAGCTACAAGTACATAGATGGTGGGGATTAATAATAACGATAGTACGGATTATAAAAACAATGTCAATGCATCACCTTGTCAGGTTTGCCCATCCATTTTACTTCACCTGAAAGCTCTTCATATTTAGCTGCCAGAGACCCTAATAATAGAATAGAATTGTTCATGTCAGGAAAATATACAGAACATATATACAAACAAAACATAGAAAACAGAAAATAGAAAATTTTTGTAAAAAAGAAAGGCATGTACTCTCCCAAAATGATGTTCTTGAAATTCGAAAGAGCAGCCAAATATCTTTACCGGGCATCACTCGTAGTGCTCTAGCTTCAACAGTCACGAAATCTGGATTGGCCACCACCATAGGGATTTTTTTAGCAGCACAACGTTCCAGTATATTCTCAAGCTCCTCAAGTTTCATGGGGCACACAGCACCAGAAGGTTGCCCCAGGGCTTCAGTGCCATGGGCCAAGATGAATTCAGCATCTTCAACATTTTCCACAACTTGTAGGCCTAATCCCTACAATAGATTTTGAAATGTCAGATCATTCCATTAAAAATACCGAGCATCCCAACTGAATGCCATATCTCCATACTTATATGTTATTACAAATTTTTCTTTTCCCAGTTCATGTTATTGCCTCAAACACTAGAAAGAAAAAGCACACCTCAAGAGATATAGCTCCCCGGTCACTCCAAGTCATATGAATGCAAGATCTTCCAAGTGCTGTGAACCAAGCATCATCTCTCCTATAAAAAAAATCAACATTAAATATGTGCTAAACATACAAATTAATTGATAACTGCACTCCTATGAATTAGATTTTCATTTCTTTTGATACAAGGAAAAAAGAAAAGAAGTAGCACCTTTGCAACTTCTGATGTGTTAATTCTCCACTGGTAATGGCTCCTACAAAGAGAGAGGTATCAAAACCAAGGCTTTTCATTTTGTCCATGGTTATCGACGAGCGTCTTGATGAATTGCTTATAATCACCATCTTTGCACCACTTTTTGCTAGCTTCTCCACTATTACACAACAACCACAAGAATCACACGAACATATTTATAGAAAAAAAAGCTATTTATCATCATCAGTAAGTGATGCTATCATCGCATGAATGTGGAACTCAATAATTTTACTTTTTATGTCCCATGAATTTCTTATTCTAGTATACAGCGGCGGTAAAAACTTCAATAGAACTATGAATTACAAAATTGAAAAAAAAAAAAAAAAAAAAAAAAAAAACTAACCAAAAAGAAACCCAAATGGCAAAAGGTAGAGATGAGAACATACATGTGGAAATGGCACCAGGATAAGGTTGCTTCCCATCATGAAGCACTCCAAACTGATCCAAAAACCATGCCTGCACATTACATTTACACCCAACTTCTTCATCCGATTTTCTCTTTTTTGGGTAATTTATACATACATATACTGATATGCAGTATAAACAAATGAAACTTTAGAGCCAATATGCAAACAATTGACAAATAAAGACAATTAGAAAACGAACCCAGTAGAAAAAAGAAGTTGCTCTTTTTTTTTGCCCAATTCATCGAAGATAATAGAAAAGTAGTTACCTTAAAAAGGCGAGTCTCAGCGAGTTGTTGGAGGCCATTTAATTTCTGAAAGAGCTGAGCCTCGTTTGGCAGAACTGAACATCTGGGCATCATCTTCCGCTTCTCTCTCTCTCTCTCTCTCTCTCTCTCTGTTCCTTTGAAGATGAGAAAAATTTACCTTCCTTTGATTCTCAGTTTGTTTGGAAGTCCAAACTCCCCGACTCCCAGGGCCTTTTTCCGTCTGAAATGGGAGCCAAACTCAACTTTCCATATATATATATATATATATATTTTTTTTTTTTTCACCTCATCTTCTCAATTTTTTCAACTCTTAGCACTTTAGTCCTTATTTTGCAAATTTAACCTCATTTATTTCATTAATTTAGTTCAGTTCAATTCAATTTGAACAGTAAGTACAGTTTAAATTGATATTTAGTAAACATGCAGTGTGAATTATATTTTCTATTTGAACTGAATTAAACGGTCGAACTTAAAATTTAACTCTCCCTCAAGTTTAATCGTTCAAACTATTTTTAAACACTAAGGCCCCGTTCACTTCGCTGATTCGAATTTAGAATTCGAGTTTTTCTACAGTAAAAAGCTCTAATAAACAATCACATTTAACTTTTTTACTACAGTAAAAAGTTCTCACATAAAGTCACATCTCAACTCAAATTCTAAATTCGAATTAGCGAAGTGAACGGGGCCTAAAAATGTACTCACTCTATTTGATTTCACACCTACTAAACACAAATTTAAATTTTATTCTCTGTTTAAATTAAAATTTTAACTATACATTCAAATGTCAATTTAAACTATAATTTAAATCAAATAATTTAAAATTTTTTATTCAAATCAAAAAATTTAAATTAATAAAATTTAAATTAACAAATTAAACAGGGCTTAAACACTCGGGCAATGGTAAAAGGGACGTCCCCAAATCCCATTTTCCTGGCACTTGGCTTTTCCATTTGAAAATTTTGACAACTGTGTCCATAAACTTTCATTTCGTTGGCAGTTGTTAGTGTGTGGTCTTTTTCTGTTAAATCCCATTATTGTTTAATGGGATATTTACATTTTTATAATATGTGTTTTGAGTTTATTCAAAAATTATATTTTTAATTTTTAATTTTATTAAATATATATTTTTAAATTAGATTTAATACTTAAATTTATATATTTTCACAATTAACTCTCAATTTCAAGTATAAAATACTTAAAGTACCCTTAAATACAAAAGAATAAAGAAAAAAAAACTAAAAAGAAACTTTAAACTTACGGTTTTAACTTTAAAAAATTTAAAATACTATTGAAATGAGTTTTTTTTGTTGTGTTTTTAATATTTATTTTTGTAGTGTTGGAAAGGTTTAGTTTTACTTTCTCTCTTTTTTCTTAAGGATAATTTGGTCATTTTAAAAGTTAAAATCAATTATTGACTGAGATAAATGATAAATTTATATATTAAATTAAATTTAAATGTATATTTTTAATGAGATTAAAAACTAAATGTATAGATTTTAAATAAGCTTAAAACATAAGGTATAAAAATGTAAATATCTCTTGTTTGATCTTTGAAGGCTTTCACGGGCCTTATGTTTTAAATACTTATTTTTTGGCATAAAGATCCTTAAAGCTTTTGGTTTTTGACTTATTATTATTATTATTTTGGGTAAATTATGATGATAACTTAATTATGAACAGGTATATACACGATCTACATACAGGAGGAAGGAAAAAAACAAAAGCATCAATTTGTCTAAATTTAGATTAATCGAATTAGGATCCTACACATAGAGAACATCTTGAAACACCAACAAGATCCTCCTACTAAATAACTATAAATATAATGAGTCATTTGTTTCATATATTCAAACTTAAATTATTAATTCTGTTATTGTGTAAAACTTTCATATAAAATTTAAATTTTAAATATTAAAATAAAAAATCATGAGTTCGAATATACCTCTTAAACGGATCATAAGATATCAAATGTTGGTATGTCAAGGGGGACAATTTCTCCAGAAAATCAAGTTTGACTAATTATTCCAAAAGGCAAGAAGGGATCTAATTGTGTTGAAGGCTTCACCAAACTAATTAAAACTTTTTCATTGTAGTGCATATTGTATGCATGAGTGAGGTTGATGAAAGGCGCGTTGTAAATATTAAACAAAGTATTTATATTGTAACTCTGATCTGTCCTCTAAATTCTTGTACCAACATATACTATATTATTTCAACAAAAAAAAAAAAAAAAAAAAGCGCATTCTAAACCATCTAACTTTTATTCAACTCAATTACTAATGAAAGCAAAAACTTAAAAGGCAGTTTTTGCATTAGCAATTTATTATGATCAAATTGGAAATCACAAGTTTGTGTAGACGAAGTCCTTTTACCTGCCCATTTTAATTTCTAGTTTTAGTGGCTCATTGCTGAATGATACTTTCTCCGCCACAAAAGAATACACATTTCGTTCCTCTCCATTCAAACAAAATTAATCTTTGTGATTCTGAAGAAAAGACACGAGCAAATTACAAGTGGATGGTAAAATAGTGGGACAACTATTCAGAAGGCGAAGGTGGCGGTGGTTTTTCAGAGGGCGGTTTGATAACGGCCTTTCCTTTCTCCCTCAGCTTGGCTATTTCTTCCTTCATGGCTTCCTTCCTCTTTTTGCTAGCCAATACTTTTGCCTGAACGCCGCTCAAATTCAGGTCCTTCTTCTCTTCCGGTGGGGGTGGAGGAGGCCTTCTCCCGGCGGCTCTCGCGCTCCCGTCACCACCGTTCAAGCTAAGGACTGCACCAGCCAACCCGAGGCTCAAAGTCCTAAACTCCATTCCATAACATAAAAATGACAGGAGGATCACTAAACAAAACATGTATATGTACTTGTCCTTTACACTAGGCAAACTCACATACATTGGGTTTTAATTGAAACAGGCAAAATATACACGCACCGGTCTGTAAAGGAAATATGAAAGTGATGAAAAATAATAATAATTAGTATGAATAAAAGAAAATATAATAGAAAAAAAATATGAAAGTGATGAAAAATAGTAATGATAGAGAGAAAATTGATTTTCTTTTATGTTGTTTGGTACGAGAAGATGAAAAGAAAATGAGCTTACATTCACTTGTTTAGTATTGGAAATTAAATTAGGAGAAAAGAGAAAATCTTACTCGTAAATTACTTTTATACCTATGAATAATATTTGTGAAAAGAATGTCAAGAGGTAAAATTGTACTTCATGATAAAACAACATGAATAGTTACCATTTTATCCAAGTAGTATTTAACCATATATTTTTTAGTTCCCAAAAAAGTAATAAAAATAATTTAGCATCACCATTTGTCATTAACATTCAACCTATCATGCATTAAGTATAAAATTTCAAATACAACGAGATAGGGCTTTCATACAACTGCTATACATTAGCAAATACAAACCACCCGCTTGCTTAATTTTTCAAAATTGCCGCTTAAATTTTTTGCTTGGATGTTGATAGAGAAAATAGTAGTTTAATAACTTTGCTCACTTTAATTAGTTGTCTCCATTTTCCATTCCATTTTCCGCCCACCTGTGAAAAGAAGAAATATAGTGGGACCCACTCCTTAATTTTTCTACCTAAATTTCCTTTCCATCCAAACATCTCAATTTATCAATTTCCATCCTAAAATCCCTCAAATATTTTCCTTCCTTCTAGTTTTCAATCATACCAAACAGACTGTAAAAATGGGGCAAAATTTAGGCATTGCACAAGGGAAATAGTTTGGTTCCAGTTAAGAAACGTAACAACTAACCTGCGGTTAATGATATTATTATGATTGTCATCCGGGGCAACATTTTGAGCTTGGTGGGAAGCCCGGACTCTGAGAAAAGTTGGAGAAGGGAAATTGGTGTTGTTCCTCTTGGATGTGGTTGAGAAGGGTGTTGTTGCACTGGCTGCCGCCGGGGTTAGTGAATGTGCCATGACTCTCTCTCTCCCTCCCTAGTTAAGAGTAAGAGTTTATGGGATTCTTGTTTGAATTGCAACGAGCCATTTTTTTTTTTTTTTGAGAATTGAGGAGCTAAATCTAAATCTATATCTGTTTTGTGGATAGTGTTGAAAAGTTGAGAGCCGGATGTACATGAAAACGTTAGCCTATTGGCTGACAACGGATAAGATTGCATAGTAGTGGACCCTTTTTCATGCTGCTTTCTTTTATGTATTGTGGATTGGATATCATTTGGTCAATAAAATCAAATCCCCCACTCTATTCCTCTAAGATGTACAAAATCAGAGTCGTCGTGCCGCATTAAGAATTTCATTGAACGAATCTCCACAGAAATTGGTAATCATAAAACTCAAGCTCTTTGTAAAAATGACTGAATAGAATAGTTTTATTAATAAAATAATTCTCCAAAAAATTTTATTTGTATTATAGAACAATTAGAAACGACCAATTATATATATATATATATATAACATGATCATTCTTCGAAATTTAAAAAGCCATTTTCCACTGAATAGTCACTCTATCAAATTTCTCCACAAAACCCTTTTAATGAATGCCTTTAATTATCACAGTTGACCAGATATATTTTCATCAATTCGACAGGAACATTAAGCATTACAGCCCGTCTAAATGCCTTTAATTATCACAGTTGACCAGATATATTTCATCAATTCGACAGGAACATTAAGCATTACAGCCCGTTCGAATCGGTAAAATGAACGAAACATACATATAACATTTTAACAACTTTTCAAATGCCAAGAACATGATATATACATATATATATATATATATATATATACACACATAAATATAATCCACCTGTGGTAGCTACACACATTTGAGAGTAATTTACTAGAGAAGAACCCATTAGATAACAGTGGTGTTTTTAAACTAGTTTATAAGCATTGCATATGTCGACCAACAGTTTTCGTTTGCCAGTCAACGACCCAGTCTTACGAAACAATTTCCAGCTGAAAAGCATAGACATTTAGCAAAAGATATAAATGCTAAAAAATGCACACACAAATATATATGCACCAATTAAGACAAAACTGACGTGCATGCAAGTCTTTAACAATTAACGAAATGAAATTTTGGATGAGGACACAACTACACTTTAGATTTATAGTATGGAAACAAAATAAACATAAGTAACAAGAAGTCAAACTTAATTCGCATTTCTTGCTTAATATTTCAAAATGACAAAAATTACTCAAACCTCTGACAAAAAGAAAAAAAACTTGATAATTAACTGTAAATAATGCAGCATCTGTCCTAAAGGAAAAGCAGAAACAAAATCACCGGCGAACTCCACCATACAAACTTCACTCGTCGTCCTCATCATCATCTACGTCGGCAGCTGAGTTGAAGGCATTCAATCGCTCTATCAACTTTGCCTTCCTTTCCTCGTAGGTGAGTTTCTTCAAGTTGTACCTGTTTTACAATAATAATAATAATAATAATAATAATAATAATAATAATAATCGTCAGTTGGCTCAACAACATTGACAAAATGACACAATTGCCTCGAGACTAAATCAGAATCAGAAAGAAACATGGATATACAGAAATTGTCAACGAGAACACTGTAATATGCTCAAGTCCTCAAAAGCAAGAAATTCAACTTATCTAAACATGTATGAATAGATAAATGATCCGAAACTGAACAAGAACAAAGTTAGTAGACACCTCTTGTGTTCCTTGGGAGGCTGTTTCTCAGATTTCCTTCCTGTGGGGTCAGCACGAATTGCTGCGTGGACCTTCTTGTACAGCTCTTCCAAGTTATCAGCATCAATGCCCCTCTTGAGGTATTCACTGAAGTGGGCCAGGAATTTCTCTGGCTCATCCTCGGCCAAAGTCTAAAAAAAACAAACAAGGAACTCAAGTGAAATGACATTGACAACAATTACATGCATATGAAATAAACTTAAACCAAATTCTCAAACCATACCCTCATGTATGCAGCAACATGTCCACCATAGATGTACTTGCGGTGAACCTCAGCATCAAGCTGCTTGCTGTCCTTTGAAAATCCAGCAAACCTCTTCTCACTGTGAGGGATATCCAAGCCACCATCCAAAGCCCCCTACAATTCACAAAATTAATGAGATCTACTAACATGACATGAAGACTTGATAAACTATATCAAATTAGGCTTCTCAGAAATTAAAGTATCGGCAAGACCAGACAAAAGAAAAAATTACTGCCAAAAAAAAAATAAAACTACCTTGAGAGCACCAAAAACACGATTGCCAGTGGTAGTCTGGATAAGACCAACATCAAGGAGAGCACGGAATGGCCTCCTGTTTTCAGTTGGCTCTACAGAGAAATCCTCACCAGTAGCCTGGCAACATTAGCACCTTCTTAAACATATGGCAACTAAATACATAAATAAGTGGCTGAGACGGCACATTAAGGCAACGCACAGACATACAAACTCAAAGATACCTCAACATTGCCCTCATATTCGCCATCCATTTCAAGCTGCTTCAGGACGCGGCGAGCCACGAGAAGTCCAGTGCAGTAGGCTAAAACACATTAAGTAGCCGATGCAAGGACATTCAAAAACAGGGAATAGGCAAGGGCATTCAAAAACAGGGAAATAGAGTAAAAATAAACAAGAGAAACTACAATAAATTGGGTTGATGGAAATACCTGCGGCATAGTTTGTAAGACCTACTTCAAGCCCATATTGGGGGAGCTCATAGGAGTAAGCTGCAGCGAGAACAATATCACCGGCAATGGAAGCAGAAACGATTTGGGCAATAATGTTCTTATTGGTCTAATAAATGAGTAAAGGATAGAAACATAAACAGTAACATGGAATACATGTATTTTAAAGGGAAACCCAAATCGTTTCTTGACATGCTTAGGAAACCCAAAAAACACAGCTACAAAGACAGAAACGTCTCTATATCTTATGAATCCCACAAACGGATCAGCATGAGAATCCCACAAAACAGCTGCAGTAACTTATGTTCAGATAACAAATCATAAACACATCTTTCTTTTGAAGCGACATTAACCACATAAATAGTAGGCTTCTTAATAGATCTTTTAACACATGAAAAATATTTAAACGAAGGATACAAATCGTACAACAAACCGGTATTTCGGCGTATTGTACTTATTTTTGTCCTGATTGATCAGGCGGATCCTGGCCCTGTAGTCCGTCTTTCCCTCTGCAAATATTTCAGACGACCAAAAGCTGTGAGATAGAGCATTAATTAAATCGAAAAACGAAACACGGTGAAGTCATGAAACTGAAATAATAATAATTACCTCTCCTTCTCTTGAACTTGACCTGATACCTCTTGAAGTAAGCTTTAGTTTTTTGTGCTTTCACGAAGGCCTAAATCAGTTAACAAAGATTGTCAGCGGCTAATAAAGTTCGATGAAGGTCTAAAACTACGGTTTAGTCATTATGTTAAAAAATCACTAATCATTTCAATTTAAATATCCAAATCTCGTCAAAAACGCAAGTAAATCCTAAAAAAGTGCCAAAATAACTTCCCCTTTCAATTCCCTTATTCTATCACCAATTAAATAAAAACAACAACACAGACTAAATAAATGTACCACAAACACAAAAATTTCCAGGTAATCGAATAAAGAAAATTATCAAAATACTATCATTTTTTGGCGTCACTTGATGTATCAAAATTTCCTGTATCCATTTCCTCATCCTCTGAACAATTAAACAGCAACTAGATCAAACATAAGCAGATAAACCACAAACATACAATCCTTCTCAGGTTCTAAATCGGAGAAAGAAAACAAAAAAAAAAAAAAACCAGAATTTTCTCGGTGACCAAGCAAAAACTCTTAAAATTAAAAAAAAAAAAAAATCAAACACAAACTCTTCCATGAAAATGCAACACATTTTTCACAAATCCAAACGGAGGAAAAGAAGATCGAAGCGGAAGAACAAGAAGGGAAATGTGCATTCGCAGTTGAGGAGAAGACTTACCATTGCTGAAGCGGAAAAAGGATCAGAAGCGAAGAGAGAGAGAGAGAGAGAGAGAGAGAGACAGAGGAAGCGGCTATATGAAAAGGAGATACTGGAGTTATATAGCAGAGGCAGAACAAATAAACCCTAACTCTCAGAGTGTCACCGAGATCGACGGCTACGATTCACTTGCTTCATGGCGCTAGGGTTTGTACCCTCAGATGTCGCGAAGATACACGTGGGCCTTATGGTGGACTATGTCTCTACTAAAGCCCTTTCCGTGTCTTCCGCAGCAATTGGGCTTTTCTGCTTGCAAGGTTGAGCTTTAGGCAGAGGTTTATCTTTTTATTTTTTTATTTTTATTTTTATTATTTTAATTGCCATCATTTTGAATTTTTTTTTAAAAATTATAATAGTTTATTTTTATTTTTATTTTTCATAATTAATAACGTTAAAAGTATATTTTATTGCCTTGGAGAATCAATGAATATTAAGGGTCTGTTTAGTTCGCTGATTTGAATTTTTAATTCGAGTTAAGAAGTGATTTTATATGAGAGTTTTTTACTGTAGTAAAACTCGAATTCTAAACTCGAATCGGTGAAATGAACGGGACCTATGTCTAGTTACTCGAGTTGTCATGGCTTGAGAAGCTATGGGCTTGTTCTTTTAGTTCAAAACTCAAAAAAAATTTAAACTCGAGTTATAATTTTATTCAAGTTCACGTTTTTTTTGTAAAATTTGAGTTTGAAATTGATTTTAAACTCGAGTTTTAACTTGAATTTGTGGCTAAAATCGGAGTTCAAATTCCTCCTTCAACTCAACTTCTTAAACTCAAACTCAAGTTAATGAACTGTATTTTTTTTATTATTAAAAACACCAACTTTTTCATTTCAATTTCGATTGAGATAATTTTTTTGTGTGTTCACAACGAAGAAACAAATAAAACCCCATCCATATACACTATTAAAATTTTCCATCACCATTGAGTTTTTATTAAAATACTATTTAAATACAAATTCAAGTTTTGATCCACCCAAACACAAACTCAAATAGATTCTTAATTCAAACAATAACTCAAACGTGCACATTGAAACACAAACTCAAATTACAACTTCAATTCAAATTATAATTCAAATTCAACTCAAGATCTACACTCAAATCACCATAACTTAAAAATGCAACCGAACAAACTCTATAAAATTGCACGCTTATGATTCATTATGCTTGCATTATTAAGGAAAGGTGTAAGTTTTTGGTTCCCAGAAACACAAGAGTAACGAAATTAACGAAAATTTCTATCAAACAGCTCAATCCGTCTTGCACGAAGGATATAGAAAATTTCTTAAGAAATGATATTCCAATACCACCATTGATTATGAATGAACAAGTTTACAATTTCAAAGAATACAGAATAATAATTCCAATAATGATAACAAAACTACATAATAACACAACACGAAAATCTTTTTCTTTCCTCAGTCTAGTTCTCTTTTTAAACTGCTGAAAGGCTAGCCCATTTTCCAAGTTCATAAGGATCAGCATAGTAATACAACTTAATTCTGTTGACCAAAGACAATGCAACGGCTATTGGAGAACCAAAACTGGAATCGTCCTGCTCTGTTGGGTCATCTGCGAACGCCGTGATATCTCCAAGAAGTTTAAATGTAATTCTGCGGCTTTGTATTTGACTAGGGAAATCAAAGTACAGAGCTGTTCCGGGCTTTGCCTCCGGCAACCGATATTCCGCAATGGTTACCGCGCCGTGAGGTTCCTGTTAAGTTGGAGCAATGTTTTAGAGATGGTTTTAGTTAAAAGTAAAAATTCACGCTCATAATGTCATACGATGAAAAATACTATTATCACTATTTACGATGTGATCACCATTACATGTAGCCTTGTATTAAAACTACGATGTGACAGTCTGTGCTTATCATGAGACTTGACAAAGAGATGAAACCAATTGGGGTAACGAGTTAGGCTACAATGAACAACGATACCCCTAGGAAAATTTAGAAATAAAGCAGTTAGTTTAGCACCTGAAGAGCAGATACTTGGATATACAGAACAGCTGGAGAGATGTGTCTGTCTTCTAATAATGTTGCCGACATATCCCAGATATGTGCTTTTGAAGATGGCGAATGGGTTAGCCGAGGCTTTATTGCACTAAAAGCATCTAGACGGAATCCGGCAAGCTTAGGTGAAACAGGAGATAGATATTGTTCCAAGACGAGGTCATTGTTCATCGGCCGTTCAGCTTCAAGTGGAACCTGGAAATTCGAATAAGATCAAGAATGAGGATGCAAAACGGAAAAAGAGAGAAACAAAAAACAGAAGTGATCATGAATAGTTAATAGGTTTACCTTAAATCTATTTAACTGTGGAGCTCTCTCCAACCAGCTTTTCACATTCGGCTGGTCAGTAGTTTGTGGCGATGCAAGTGCCATATCTTTTTTCACCGGGCTCCCCACCACTAGTATCCTTTTGGCGTGAAGACAGGTTTCACTGGCGATTGATCCTCCAAAGGAGGCACGTCTGTTTACTTGTGCAAATGGGTTTTCATCGAGAGACAAAAGGTTCAAGTTATCCAAGTTAAAAGAACTTGAACCGGATCGTGGAAGACGTAACGTTATCCAAATGATGCGGCATCTAACTGGGTTCCTAAATGCAAACTTCACATGCCTTGGTACTTTATCATCACCATTGGATATTTCTTGCCCATAATATTCTTGCGAAGACCTGATGAGGGAATTCACATCCCATTTTCCCATGCATGACCTTTCCTCCTTGTCTATTTTATTGCTGGCCCAGATTTGCACCTGTACAACCAAAGATGGAGAGGAATCAAAGGCAGGATAAATAAAACCAAATATATAGCATAAATGACAGTTGAAGACAGAGAGTAGAGCAATAGTGAAGAAATTTTCTTTGTTTTCTGAAGCTCAATTTCTTTACAAAAAAGAGTAAGCCGACAACTAACAAATTGATGTTGCAGTTTTACACTTGCTAGTTGTAGATGATAGGCTCTCTACACAAAACGCAGTTGATAAACCTCTACCTAAATGGCTAAATCCATTAAACAAGAGGGAAAAAAGTGAGCAAAGAAGTCGACATACGATAGGTGCATCGGTCTCAGAGTAGCCACAAGGACTAACAACCAAAATAACTCCACTGACATCAGAAAGGGTACCAAGAACAAGAATAAATTCGGCAGAAGTGGTAGTGGGAGGAGCTTTCCAAAATGAATTCCGTGATCCAGAATTAAGTGGAGCAAGCAGTGACAAAAGTGGTGCTGAATCTGTTGCAGTTTCGACCTACAATAACATCATATATGGATTAACATTACAAAGAATGAAACCATCACCAAATCCAGCTGCATGAAATTCAATTATTTATCACAACCTTTTTAACACATTGTACCACAAAATATTCCTTAGCCTTGCATTAACCTCATAATGACATTCAGACCTCCATAACCTCATAATGACAAAGGTTACAGTGGAAAAGGATCCTTTTTATTATTATTATTTTTTTTATTGTGTGCTAATGGTAGCAAAATTTTATTCCCCCATTTTGACAATGAATAAAGTTTTTAGAGGGCAGAACAAAGGAAATTAAAAAAAAAAAATACTTTTGTAAGTGACAGAGTGAGGGTGGAGTAAATGAGACAAAATAGAATATACTGATGGAGAAGTATATTTCTTGCCCTGTTTCTGTAAGATAATAGCAAAAACAGGGACAAATCAACTATGTTCTTATGGTGTGGCGACGAAAATGCAAGATTACGCAAGAAATTTGCTACTCCAATCACTTGCACATGATATGTGGAAGTTCTGAAACTAGACCAGTACACAAGAGGGGATAATATACCGAGTGCAGAAAGCTGGCAAATGGAAATTCAGCAATGGATTCCTCTCCATTAAGTAACTTTCTTAAGGCTTTAACTGATCTCTGACCAACCAATTGTTTATTCCTTTCAGAATCATCATCCCAAAGTGAAGATCCCATCACCTGATCCAACGCTTTACGTGCTGCAATATCCAGACGAGCACTACTATGCAAGCTAATCAACACTCTAACATAGTCCAAGATCAGGGCATCTAATACAATTTCGTGGCAGCAACGTTTACAAATAACACCATCTAGCACTACAGAACGATTGGTGGATACGTCAATTTGGCTGCCATGACTTGATCCACCTTGGTTTGACATCCCATTGTAGTTCATGGCATCCCTTGATTTAAAGCTTGAAAGTAGAAGTGCCCCTCTCCCTGCACAACAGGTTTTACATGCTTTTCTTTCACATTGGGAACAAAACAAGGCAGGTTTCGAAACTCCCGGAGATGAAGTGTTGGAAGACGTGCGCCTTGCTGCATCAGTTTCAGCACGAACCTCACACACCCCACCAGAGCAGCTCTCCCCAATTCTACATATATTCCAGAAATCTATTACATCATCATCCGTTGTCTCAAGCCCAATAGAAGCTATAATTTTGTCTTCAAATGAAGCCTGTCCAAGCACTGCAAGGGAATTCGCAACTTTGCACAATCTTCCCATGTAATGTTGATCGAGTAAGAGATTTGGATTGATACTCGCGGGGTCGATTCCAACAGATAATAAAGCTCTATCCCTTTCGGCAGCAGAAAGATTCAACTGGAGGCGTTCAATTTCAAGTTTCATTGCATCTACGAAGTCTAGTTTTCTTCCCTGCAAAATTCCAATCCATTAGTTTTCAAGGTTTACATCGGTTGGATTTGCACAAGTATGCAAAAAAGTTAGTTCCAGATGTTATGAAAATTTAGATGCTATCTAGTCTTTATTAGTTCCTATTTCCTAAAACAATAATTTAATAATGAGGAAAAATTCATAATTTAAGCTTTTCGGGGAAAAATGCGCTGTGATTTCACAGTAAAATACTATAACAACGCTCTAATATCATGGTCATTAAGCAATATGTATGATGCATAAGATGGTATTATACCATTTGTGGCCCCGCAAGAGATTTCAGACAATTTATGTACTGCTGGGAACTGCAACCCGAACTCCTACAATCCCCTGAAGATGACAGATTTTTATCATTTTCAGCACCGCCATGATACTCAACAACAGCTTGATCCAAGAAATCAAGCAAGTCACTTCCCTGTCCCACAATGTTTTCTGTCACTGGTTGAGCAATGTGATCTGGCAAACTCTCTCCTCCAGTCAAGAGGTCAGGCCAATTGTTTCCAGAAGAACTTGACTGCACCGATGCTGATGCATTTTCATGGAATGAAGAGCCATTAAAGGGGTTGGTATCTGAACCAGACAAAAAGGGATTTGTCTCCTCTTTAACGCTTTTGGTAAGGTCAATTAATGTTGCACCGGGCCCTTCATTGTTTAAGATGCCTCTCCAAGGAAGAGAAACTCCAAGGACTTCTATCTGCAATAAAATTGACACAAGAAGTATTATCATGTTGCAGTTAATAATATGGATGCTTTCCTTGCATGCCTAACTCTGTTAATAAATGTGAATTATAAACAAGTAACTGAGAAGAAAAATCGTCTCGTAATAATTTCTAATAGTGATGCACTCGATCATTTATAGATTACTGAAGTAAAAAACAAAAGAGTATCACGAGTCAAGTTACGCCAGGCCAAATTGCTTATAAGCACTCTACCTCACCCAAAGTCATGGGGCTTCTTTCCAAATCAGCAGGATAAAATGTAAGTGCAATGACACGGGTGAGGAAGTCCAATTCACCTTCCACTTCCTCAAAATCATACAAGAATGGAAGGGCTGACGTATCTTGATCATGAAGGCGTGTGCCTGCTCCAGTGATAGCCAAATCCTCTTCATTGATCAGCCCTGGTAAAGGTATCAAGAGGTTTGTCCCATTTACACACTGAGGTATAGAAGCACCCTGCCAACGAGGTCCAATAAAGATCAGAGATCACAGGAGTGACTGTTGAAACAATACAAAAGAAACAAACTTTGTCCTGGGAACAACCCACTATATGTAGACACCAAACATATAAAACACAATTGATTATAGAGAGGGGGAAAAAATGCGCGCGTGCACACACAAAGTCCAGTTACAAGGGGAAACTCTAGAAGCAAAGTTTTAACATGAAAATTAGAAAAAGAGGCATCACCGACCTCAAGGACCAGTTTAAGACTATCCAGATTGCGTCCCGTCCTAACGTCAACTGTTGATGGATAAGTCGAGTCATCTGCACCATGAGATATTGTGAGAAGAAGCTGGCAAACATGACAAGGCTCGCCAAGATAGATAAAAAGTTCGACGACATCAGCAGCCTGTGGACAAACCTGCCAAAAAAATTTGCATTTTCCAAAAGAAACATTAACAGAGAGAACTCTAGTTGGATAATTATAGAGTCACTCACAAAAGGATCTCTTCTTAATGGGATTACAATAAACCATTTGTTGGAAAGATATATTTTAAGTACCCAAATTTGGTCTTTTCTCTTGAAACTCAGAAGACTTGATTCGCCACTTGAACTTGGAAACATACTGGTAACTGGCTTAAGAAAGAAACCAGATGGTCGAGAGACTACCTGCAATTATCAGCATGTTATGTGGAGATGCAGTCAAAGACTTCAACAACTAAAATGCAGGAAATTCCCAACAAAAAAAAAAAAAAAAAAAAATTCGTTTACAAGAAAACTTCATATGTAACAAGCAAAAAAAGACACTCAGATTACAAGAGCAGCATTGAACAAGTTAACTCAATCAGCAATTTTTTGGTGAAAATTAGCAAATTGCAGTCAGCCAATTAAACCAATTAGCCAATTAATCACGAGTAACAAAGACAACTAGATTCAAATGGAAGTCATCTGTCATACACTAAATTGTGCTCAGCTCCAAATTAATTTTTTTAAAAGAAACTATTAGAGGAAGGCTTTGATATGTTTCAGCATTTTGCAGCATATAATACACAATGCCAAATCCACAGTTATTAATTATTTAGTTCAAATAAACTCTCTGCAGGTTAATGAAAATCCAGAACAGCTTTGACTCTCGCCTTTTAGCAGACAACAAAGAAATAAGAAGCCCTGTAGAACTAATTAGGATAACAAGAACTTGGAAATCAACATAGGAATAATCACGTCAAAAATCTAGATACACAAACAACGAAAATAAGTTTGAAAATGGAAAGCAAAAGAGTAGGACTAGGACCACGATTAAGTTGGAAAAGTCCAAGCATGACGTACATTTAGAGGACACAAAGATATGGATGGAAGATGCTTGAAAAGTCGTATCCCTAGGAACATCTGCAACTGCTTTTGCCGAGAACTGTCCACAAGTGCATTTTTGTATCTTCTCTGCAAGGTGATTTTCATATTCTGAGCGGCAGAAAATAACTTTCCAGAATCTTCATTGAAAATGCTGAGAATTTGGCTATGCATAGCTTTTGAACCAGTATAAAGTGTGGCGTGAATATCACCAGCAAGCAGAAAAAGATCAGCAAGCTGGGATACAGGGGACAAAATTGTTGACCTCTTGAACTCCTCAAACGTCATGTCAAATCTTTTCCAAGGTTTATCTGGACAAGGATGCATCCATGTTGTAGTCCTAGTATTATGATCTATATAATAAATTTTTCCTGTCACTGTATCAGATCTTTTTTCCCACCCTGGTGGCAGAGGAGCAGTGTATCCACCATGATCATTAAACGACTGATAGCCAAATGCCAAGTCACTATCAAGTGATATTCCCAGCCGCCTACACTGCTCCATAAATACTTGGAGGGCACCAAAGAAACTAGCAGCATTGGTCCTATCTAAAGAATCGGCACAGTTGAAACGTAGCACTCCATTTTGACGGGATCTCAAGCAGAACGCACCTTCTAAGTTATCAGTATGGATGACTTCACCCTTGCAATCTTTAATCCGTTGTCTTGAAGGCAAATAATCTCCTTCAGATATGCCTATAGATACAGTGGGGGCTTTTAAAAGTTTCCATAACCCTTCAATTGTTTGCTGCTCGCCTTTTAATTTTGTACTGGCATGCCAGTCATAATTTATCAAATGGATTCGAGTATAGGGGAGTTTCCCAGTTGATCTAATATAATTCAAGGATTCCTCAAAGTGTTGAACTAAAATGCACTCTGACTTCCCTTCTCCATTTCTTAACAGGTTGATGCATACAATTGGAACTAAAGCTTTTCTATTCTGATTCACCCCAACAGATACATCAAAATTTCGAGCATCATATCTCTTACTTAACCTCTGATAATATTGTGTGCTTCCTTTGTACGGATCACAATCAGAAACATATATTTCTGCTTCCGCGGCAGTAATCTTTAGTTCTGCTCCCCACCAGATAGGAATCGTACCTCGTCTCCAGAGATATGTGTTAAAAGGAACACTCTGACCAGCTTTCCTAGGAACCCATACAAGCTGCTCACACTCAACTTCATTTCCTGTCCGGATTTACATTAGGCATAAGTTTACATGAACCATTTAAGATGTGGACAGATAACATAAAAGACAAACAGTACATTTGAAAAGTTAAAATCCAAATCCAATAATCAAAGCACGTTTCTTTGATGCCATCTGCTAAGTGCACATGACTTTTTGTTTTTATTTTGATATTCAGAGCTCTCTTTTGCTTCAAAAGTAGCCACTTATATTATTAAGAAAAATTCCAGAGCTGCTAATAGTAGGTTATCTTACCCGTGCTAAAACATGAATTTAATCCCCTTGCCAAATATCGAGTACCAGGATGCAACCTGCTCCGACGAGCAATAAGAGCAACAATCCCTTCTAGTTGCCCTGAGCTTCCAAAACTCCGACATTCTGCAAACCCCTACAGATTAATATAATATAAGACAGCAGTACGAACATAATAACTATAACAACTAAGATGCCACTCAAATGCCATGAGGTACTAAAGAATTTCGATTTAATGAACTGAAATAATAAAAGAAATTCTTTTGTAATCAATTTCACTAGAGCACCTGAAACATTAAATAAAAAATAATTTTTAAAAAAGTAAAAGCAAAGATAATGGGGCCAACTAATGGGGAAGCAAACCAACACTTGACTAAAATAATCAAACACAATGATTGACAAATGAGAGAAAAGCATTCTTATTAAAGGGGAAAAAAAGAATGAGATATTTGTACAAAGCACAATTGAAGTGAAATTGGGGAGTGGGGGTAGCAAAATTAATAACCATGAAATCTATTTTCTAGGCTCGATTGTATTATAGCTTCATATAGAGATGTATGCGTATGTGACAGCACAGTTTAAGACTTGGCAATAACGAGCACTCAAGTTGAAGATATTGAGAACAAAATAAAACCTGAAGAAGAATGACACAGTGTTGTGGCAGTCCAATGCTTTTGAAAGGCAATGAAAACCATCCATTCCATACAAATTCTTCATCAGGCTCATTAAAGGACATGCGACTTGGAAAAGGTCGTGTAATGTCCCTTGTCTCGCAAAAGTAGTGTTTTCCATCAATGTCAAGATCCGTCAATTCTTGAACATTTTTTACTTCACCTTTCCCTTGGGGTTGAGGATTTTGAAGTGATATCTTGATCCATTGGCTCTCGGTCACCGTATACACACACCCCCCACCCGGCAAATTGGGAATGCTAGCAGTTAACTTTGTCGCAACAAGAAGCAACCCAAAGCTTCCAAGGGCAGCATACCCCAACATTGCTCGAGCATAAGTTGTACTCTTACATAGCCATCTCGACCCATTTGTAATGTAATCTAGAGCTTCATTTTCTGACCTAAAGACATCAAGCCCCACCTTTGCATTGTATCGAAGCGCTCCTGTTGTTGGATCAACATATATCACCTGAGTGTCAAGCCTAGAGGCCAAGCTTGTGACGATATACACTTCACCAGTATCGAGGGTAACAACAACAATGGAGGTCTCCCTCAAACCACCAGCTGCAAACAATACGACAAAATAAATTCTAAGTCATATCTTCAAATCGATCTAAAACTCTATACAAGTAACATTAATCAGTCAGAGTTAGTAGTTACTCAAATAAGGGAGCCAATTCAAACTAAAATGAGAACAACAAACTACCATAAACAAACTATTCCCCAAGCAGTTTGAATAACACATTGGAGTTTTATTTATGAAGACCCCAGAAACAGTAGCCAACTAAGTGAAATCGTACTTTCTTCCACATAGTGACTTGTTAATCAATAATTTTCTCAACCCAAATTTCCAAACTTATTTTGAACCAAGAAGAGTTTTCATGAATACCCCAAAAGAGTACTACCAGCTACAGAGAATGGTTGGGAGTTGGGAATCCTCAAACAGAAATCACACAAACACACACACAAAAAGCCGGAAAAGCACAGGTTTTGGCGATAAAATACAAAAAAATTATAACAAACAGGCAATGAATACAACAAAACTACCAGGACTAGAAGTAACTGGGACAAATAGTCAATAATAGGAAAAGCGAAAAAACAAGAAGCAAATTGGGAAGCTAGATTACAAATCTGAGGGATATGGATACATAATAGTCAAATTCATAACAAAAGCTTCCAAAGCAACAGATCATACATCGCTAATTATATCCAAATCACGCATAAACAAACAATAGTTAACTAAAGAAGAAGAGGAAGATTTAGAAGATGAAGAAGAAGAAGCTGACCAGGTGATGCCATAACCGATCCTTAATAAATTAAGGAATTAAATCTTGATTTATTAATTCCTTAATAAATTAAGGAATTAAATCTTGATTTATTAATTCAACTGCGAATCGTCACCCAGTTTTCCGAGGAGAATTCCAATCCATCCGATTCCGATCAGCTATAGGGCTCGTCGTCCGCAGTTTTTTTTATACAATTTTTGGAACGCTCAACAATTCTTCGGCATTTTCTTCATTTCATTTGTTCGATTCCCCAAGGACGAAAAACAAAATAGGAAAGTGACTAAAAAGGAAAAAGAAAAAGAAAATTAACGTCTTCTTTGGTTCGACAAGAAAATATGTCCTTTGACAGACACGCTTGCGAGTCGAGAAGGGAGAGAGAGGAGGGCTTGTTTATTTTTTATTTTATTATTATTATTATTATTATTTTAGGATTCTCTAACCTAAAAAGCTCTACAGGTAGAGTGTTGTTTTTTAAGCGTTGAATTAATTTTTTAACTGTATAAATTTATATTAAAAATTTATAATGTATCGTATACCTATCTAATTATTAAAAAAATAATTTAACAATAAAAAATGATTTAATTATTAAAAAAATAATCTAACAATAAAAAATGATATTCTACCAATAAATCATTTTTTAGGATTCTCAAGTAAAGAGTCTCTTTTTTTTATTTCACTTTTCCTTTTTGGTTTTATTTTAGAGGATGTTTGGTAGAGGAATTCGTTCCCTGATTTGAATCATGATTCGTGGTTCGTTATAATATTTTTTCTCATAAAAAATTCACGTAAATTGAAAATGGTTCGAATCACATGGTTTGAATCTTCCAACCAAATGTTGTTTTAATTTTCTGGTTATGACAATGGTAAAACTTTTGATTTGACTTTTGGAGGAGTTTGAATCTATACATGGTAAGATCTTCTTTTCTTTGCTTAAACGACACACAATTTCCCCCGGATTCTTTTGGGGTTTTTTTTGGATTGGATTGGCCAAGTGGAAAGTTAAACGACAAGTAGAAAAATGGAGGAGGAAATTACAACGACAAAAAAGAATAAAAATAAAACCTGTATGCTAAGTGGAAAGTTAAACGACAAGTAGAAATGGAGGAGGAAATAACAACGACAAAAAAGAAAAAAAAACTGTATGCTAATTAAATTAATAATTGTAAGAGTATAAAGAACAGGAATGGAAAAAAAAAAAAAAAAAAAAGGTGCCCAAAACAGTCATTTCACAACGTCCATCGTCCAACAATGTTGGGTTCATTTTTTTCATTTATTTATCAAAAATAAATAAATAAATAAAAACATTGTTTATTTGTATAAGCTTTGCATAAACCACATACCGATTTAACAAAGGATTTCGAACATTAAAGCGACAGTCGTTTACCCAACTTACAGTAAACATGTTTGTATCAGCCTTCAATTTCCAAACTAGGAAACATTTCCAATTACAAAAGTGATTTATTTTATCTAAGTGACATATAGCTAAGATAATCTTTGCTCGCTATCTAGGCATGAAATGATCCTTAAAATATATCTACACGTCAGAAAATGATTTTTCCTCAACAGAAATACTCAAAGAACTAGCTAAACAGTACAGATTTTGGGGAAAGAGAGAATTCCGGGAAGGGAGAGCCGAGAAGAAGGAGAACAGTTTGGCCGGCTATTGAAAGTATCTCCGGTTAGCCGACCTTTAAAATACACTCACGCTTTCTACTTCAGCCGATCTACGTGATGATGGAGTCCATGCTAGTGTTTTCTCCTCTTTTTTAGTCGTAAGGGGAATAAATACAATCATTTTGCTAATGTTGTATTTGTTTCCCCCACCAAGCTTCTAACCTTGTGTGAGTTTTGTGTTGTTTTTTATTTTCTGTATATTTTTAACTAGATCTCTCGCTCGACGAGTTTAATTTGAAAGAATATCTGCTTTCAGAGATCAGTCTTTATTGAGAGTTTACTACAATCTTTTTAGGAGAGCCAACTGTAAAGAAAGACTTAAAAGAGCCTAGAGAGTGCTTCAAATTGTGTCTATGGATTCCTATATTAAGATGCCAACTGATCTATTGATTTTGATTTGTTGTATCAAATTTTATGTAAGAGCTTCATGCTTGCTGATTAGTGAAATGTCGTTTTGCATTTAAAAAAAAAAAACTAGAAAAATGCTTAGCTCCTAAAAACTCATTTAAGAAATCAACTAGAACTTGCAAATAATCTAATATGGATTAAATTATATTATGGCCGCAAAAATGTTTTTCATTGGGTGTCAAACTCAAATGTTTGTTAGAGCAGCATTCCGAAGTCACATGGAATACCGTATTTCTCTCCAACACGGCTAATTCTGTTGTATACTTGAAGCATTGTTGGCCTTTCATACGGAAAAGGATGAACACAATGAGAAAGGCATGGTTACATGTTATTTTATTTCTAAAAACACATTTATAATCCATTTTCTTTTAAAGTGATACTGTTGTAAGGTATAAAGATACAATCTATAAGAATATTGGGCCACCCTACTTATAAAATTGACCCTTTAAAATGGAAGTTCAAGCCTTTAAAAAGTTCAGAATACGTTTGGTTCATGGATTAAAATCATGAGATTAGAATCATTTTCGATTTACGTGTATTTTTTGTGAGAGAAAATACTGTAACGAATCAAGAATCATGATTCGAATCGGGATACAAATCCCCCAACCAAACAACTCATCAATTTCCACTTTATTATTACTAGTTGTCATTCTTAACAAAGATTTATTCTGCTTCGTTGGGTATCAAACATAATACGTGTTTGACTCCAATTGTAGCTGAATAGTCTTGATTGTTAGAGCAGCATTCCAAAATCACATGGGATGCCATATTTCTCTCCAATATGGCTAATTCTTTTGTATACTTGAAGCATTGTTGGCCTCTCATACGGAAAAGGATGAACACAATCTGCTACTATTCCCAGCACCTGCAATATCTCACCATCAAATCCATGCCCAATCAAAGCCTTGTCAATGGCATCATCGAAAACATAGGAGCTTGTTGAAAGATGGTTGATCCATTCTACTAAAGTATTGTGAAGATTCCTATAAGAAGAAGTAGTGATGGTTTCCTTCCCAGTAATCAACTCGAGCAACAAAATCCCAAAGTCGTAGACATCCTTCTTCACAAAATCTGATTCCCACACCCCACTATTCACGAACAAACCGGATTCATTCTCATTCGGGTACACAAACATTGCCCCTCCGTAATTTGACATGATAGCAGATCCGAAATTCGATATCTTGGGCTCGAAATAACGATCGAGTAAGACACATCTTGAGCTTATGTTACGATGGACAACTCGGAAAATGCACTTGTGGTGGAGGCAGGCCAAGCCTCTTGCTATTCCCATGGCAATTTTGATCCTCATAGGCCATTCCAAGATTTTAGCCTCACATTGCACATGATGCAAGCAATCATGGAGATTCCCATTTGACATGTATTTGTAAACCAGAAGTCTTTCATTTTCTTCCATGCAGAAACCCAAGAGAGGAATTATGTTGCCATGCCTTATTCTAGCCAAACCCAAGAGCTCAGACACGATTTGGCTCTCGAATTGCGGTGAGTCGTTTAATCTCTTAACCGCAAGAAACCAGCCGTTTTGAAGAGTGGCCTTGTACATTGTCCCCGTCTTTCCCTTTCCTATTACATTGTCCTCGCTGAAATTGTCTGTTGCCTTACTGAGTTCAGTAAAACTCATTCTGTTAACCAGTTTTTCAAGCTGTGAAACCTGTTAATGAGATGACAATAACTCTTGGTTAATTCTGTAAGATTTGTGTGAACAAAGTTCCAACTCATGAAATAGAAACTGAAAGCAACCACGCATGATGCATTAAGTCTTTTCTACTAAAATTTTACCTACTTGTTACAAAATGCAATGTGAAAGAAAAGTGTTTTCGAAAGGAAGTGAAAGGAATAATAAAGGGGTCATTAATTCTCTTTTTACTGTTTTTTAACTCCACTAGGAATAGGAATCTTAATAGCTTAAGTAAAAAAAATGTTCCTGTGGTCCCTAATTCAAAAGGATACAAAATCTGGGTAACTTAGGATTGGCTTTCCCCATCTTAATTCAAACAAAATTAGCACTCCTGATTATCCTAACTAAACATGCGAATAGTTGGGAAAAGGAAACATGCGTCTCTTGCCCTTTATATTCATTATGAGTAATTATATCCTTAATATAAGAGCTCATACACAGAAAAGGAATTTGAGATATTCTCTCTAATAGTTAGAGGGAGATCTATTAAACTGAAATTAAAGAGAATACCTCATATTTGTTCTTGAGAGTTGGAAGGTGAAGTAGTTGATCAGCTTCTTTTCTTCTGAGCCTGTTTTGCACCGGCACCATAGAAAATAATATCATCTTGATTATGCTCTTCACTTGCAGCCAGGACACAGAAAACAAAATAAACGCAGCTGCAGCCGAAACAAAATAGCCAACTTGAAACCCAGTTCTGAATGGATCATCATCGAATTTCTTCTTATGCTTGAGCCGGCAACGTCTCAACGGCCCCCCACAAAGTTTACTATTGTTCGCATACGTTTCCATCCTCGCTCCTGTTAGGAAATCAGGAACTGGTCCTGAAAGCAGATTGTCCGCCACGCTAAACATTTTGAGCCTACTAAGCAAACCAAGTTCCTTAGGCAAATTGCCGGTGAGTCGGTTGTGATCGAGCTTTAGGACATTTAGATAAGTACAATTTGCTAGGCTCTTTGGGATTTCACCTGAAAAGTTGTTGGAGGAAAGATCAAGACTTGTCACAGAAGGAAGCAAAGTCCCTATGTCGGATGGAATGGGTCCGTGGAGTTTGTTGTTGGAGAGGTCCAAACCAGTTAAGCTTCTGCAGCGTCCAAGTCCTCTTGGGAAAGTGCCCTTAAGCCCCATATCGGTGATTCTGATGTTAAGGACCTTGTTCTCATCAGGATGCCAGCAGTCTACTCCTATAAATTTACAGATGAAACCTTCTGTGTTGTTGTTAAAGTCCCATGAAGCCAAGTAACCATAAGGGTCTTCAAGGGAAGCTTTAATAGCTTTCAAGCAATGGATATCGTCCACAAGAGCACGACTCGCTCCGAACGAACATATTGACAGCAAAAGGAACAAGCGGAGCAAAGCAAGAGCTGTACAGATTTTGAGAGCCATATTGATCATATATGTCTTCGACCACAGGCTTAATGCAAGGGGCAGAGGCAACACTAGTCATATTAAGTAAAGAAAGAAGGATATTACAGGGTGGATTGAGTTCGTATGCCCTTTTTTTCCTCTCTCTTTTGTGTCTTTCTAATAAAAACATGACACGTCTTTTTTGTGTCTTTCTAATAAAAACATGACACATCTTTTTAATTGACGTGATAATAATATTTAATTAATGTGATATTTTAATTGACTTATCACAATATTATTAAAAAGACGTAAAAAATAATAAAAATAAAGAAATATAGGGGTGCGTTTGGAATTAATTCTAAAATATTTTTATTTTCTGTATGAAAATAGAAATGAAAACGTTTTCATTTTCATTTTAAAATTATTTATGAAATGCGTTTGGTAGTTTTATTCAGAGATTGATTTTAGTTTTAAAAAAAACTGAAACTGTGTTTGGTGGTTTAATTTTTAAAAACATGTAATAATATTTAAAATAATAATATATTAAATAAATAATATTAATTAAATAATAATATATTAAATAAACATCATTATATAAGACAAAAACAGTTTCAAAAAAGAGAGAGAAGAAAATGAAAAAAAAAATGAAATCCGTTTTTAAAAAACGAAAACAAGAAAATGAAAACACATTTTTTTCGTTTTCTATTTTTCACAAAAGATAAAAACGGTTTTATTTTTGTTTTTTAAAAATTTTTAAGCCAAACACATTTTCTGTTTCTGTTTTCATTTTTTAGTCTTGAAAAACGTGAAAAATGAAAATGAAAACAGAAACAAACAGGGCATGAGTTAGTTCCATTATAGGGCTACCAAGACAAGCAAGCAGGGTCTTCAAAGTCAAGCCACATATATATGTATTTCCAAGTCAATATTAGAAATGATAGCTAGACGAAGACTTGGAACTTGCAAGGAAAAGAGCCAAAATTAAATGGTCTCTGCATGTCAATTCCCATGCGTTGGCTCATTAGTCATGGCGTGCTTTAAGGTCATAAACTTACACGCGTTTTCAGCAGTTTATATATATCACTGTAGCTCAAATCAAAAGGAGCCAAGTCACAACTTCCTTGGGTGCATATTAGCTAAATCTTTCCTTGTAATATATATATATATATATATATATATATATATATAGTAGAGTGATCTTAATTTGGCCACAGAATTCAGCTAATATTTGGAGTATTATACTAAATACCGTAGATCATAATTTAAGCACGTGAAATTAATCTTTTCTTTTTTTTTTTTTTAGGTGGAAACATGAAAGGAATTTCATCCTATGCGTTTTTAGAATATGCATTTTTTTTTTTTTTGGCCTTTTCAATGTCCGCTCCAGTTAAAGTTTTGTTAACCCTGTTGAGATGTAGAAGAAAACAGCATTATTGTCCAAGTAATATAACATATTAAAGACACAGTAACACTGAAACGAGTGCTCTACTTTATGCTCCTTTTTTCTCCCTCTTTTGGATAAAGATATCAGAAGAGCTCTTTTGACCACAGAACTGAATTGTATATCACAAACGCGTTGAATATGCAAATAAATAAATAAATAAATAAGGGTCTATCTATTAATTGTTTGTTGCTCACTTCCGCCATGAATTCTGATATGATCTCTAAGGCTCTAGCACCATCGTGTACATGATATATCATCTCGGAAAAAACAGAAAAAAGCGACAGACTTCTGAAAATAAGGATTTTTTTTTTTACATAAAATAGTTAAACAAAACACAGTAACTTCCAAAAAAAAAACACAGTAACAACACTCAAGAATTATAAAAGGACAAGAAGGATATGAATGACATAAACTGAAGAAAAATGAAAAAATAAATAAAAAGAACGACAACTACCAGAAGAAAACGACAATAAAATAGTTAAGCGGCAACAAACAATAAACACTGACGACTTGGAAGGACAACAAACAGAAGAAAAAGGGCAAGAAATTGAAAAAGACATTGAAAACGACAAAAAGCCAAAACAAGAACGTAAAAAGTAGTTCAATGACAGCACATAAGAATATCAATCATAGAACAACTCATTTTAAAATGATTTTATTTTTTATATAAAAATAAAAATAAAAACGTTTTCAATCTCAGACATGAATCGTTTTTGAAAATGTGTTTTGTAGTTTTATCAAGAGATTTTTTTCAGTATAAAAAACTCATTAATGTCTCTATCTGCTCGAGAGAGGAGAAAATAAAAACAAAAAATAATAACTAAAAGTCGTTTTTCATTTCTCTCTCATTTTACACTAAACTAAAAAATCATTTTTATTTTTATTTTTAACACCATTTTAAAAATATTTTCATTTTTTTATTCTCAAAAAATGTAAAAAACAAAAATGAGATAAATTCCAGCCATAAGTACAACAGAAACATTTCAGAATGACAAAAAGGACAGACACTAGAGGAATTCGTTCCCTGATTTAAATTATGATTAGTGATTCACTATAGTATTTTCTCTCATAAAAAATACACGTAAATAAAAAATGATTCGAATAACATAGTTTGAATCCTCTAACCAAACGTCTTATTTAAACGACAAGAAAACAGTAAACAATTACAACACAATGAAATTAAAGATAAAACGACAATGAAATTAAAGAGACTTTGGAACTGGAGTCTGGAAGACCATAATAGAATTGAGTACAGCAGCAAAAAAACAAAAAAAAAATGATGAGCAGCATAAAGGATTAAAACGACAATAAAACGGAACTGTACAACACGAAGGAAATTGCTAAACCACTGGAAAGCGATAAGAAGGTAGTGAGTACAACAAACTGAACAACAACAACAACAACAAACAAATTGGAAGACCAATGATAAAATGGGGAAGCAAGTAAGAAACTAGAGAGAAAAAAAAAAAAAAAGAAAAAAGAAGAATGGCGACAACTCCAGCAACTAGGAAGACCACAAACAACCACAAAGACCTTAAGAACGACAATAAAAAACAAAAACGACACAAACTTGGAAGACCATAATACAAAAGGAAACGACAACGACAACAAATAAAGGTGTGAAGGAAAATACAATATACTGTGAGGGTCGATACAGAATAAAGCAAATTTCAGGGCAACCATGGTAAATTTGAATATCCTAAAACGATGAAGTACGAAAGGGACTTGAAAGAGCGAAGACATGGATGAGGGTCCCACAAGAGAAACGAGAGGAGAAGAGGAGCTGAACAAGATCAAGCTAAGTGCTTGAACAAGCCACACGATTTGCCTCGTCATCTTCATAATTCTTTTTCATTGGACAATCCTCACACAAATCCAAAACCCATTTTCGGTTTTCAGATATCTCCTGTTTAAAATAAAAATGACCATAATAATTTTGACTCCATTTCGATTTTCGGCTATTTAGCTTTGCCTTGTATCTTAAGAAGCCCATTTCAGCAACTGTAACTAAGTTTTTGGTCGGTGGGTTTTCTTAGAATTTGAAGTTAATTTGTTCAGGATGAGAGTTTTGTGAGTTATTTGTGTATTTCTTTTTGGGGTGTTTGAGTTTTTCAGTTGATGATATGACAATGTTGCCTGTTTGTTCTGCAACTCCAAGCTGTTCTTCTCATTCTCAGGTCAGATTCCAAATTGTTTGCTTCTTTTCTAATCCAATACTTATCTAATAAGATTTGCTTACCCCAGGTTTATTTGGTTTTTTTATGTAATCGGTTCTGAGCTGATTAGTCTAGATTGTGTTGATAGATGTTTATGGATCATCCCAGTTGTAGGATTATAACTTTTAATCCGTTACTAATGTGTGTTTTGTCTAGTGAACTTGGTTGTCATTGTTTCAAAAAATATATACCCCCTTTCATTAGTTTTTTTTTTTTTTTTTGGACCTTAGATTTCAAGTGACAAAAGACACATTACAAGTTTGGTCTTTAGAGGAACTAATGATAAAGACAATCCCTTTATTGCTACAAGCAGAAAATCGTTGTCATTCTTACTGTCAATTTCACTTATGACACCAGTAATGTGTTTTCATAAATTTGTTTACGTTAGGTTTAATCTGTTTTTATATATTTTGGCGGCTCTTTTTTCCCTTATGTTTAGATTGTGTAAATTGCTGATCACAGATACTCCCACTTTTTGGATTGTCTTGTGAAAATTGGTTGGCATAGGAGAAAAAGTGTCCCTTAATTGATTAATCTATTTCTCAACTTTAAATTTGATCATTTGAATTAGAAAAGAAGTTAAGTTTGGAGGAGTCAACAAAAAGTGACCCTTTGCTGCGTAGAAGATGAAAATGTTAACGACACCACATCACTAATGTGTCTGTATAACATCTCTGTGGATATGCTTATCGAACTTTATTAATTCGTTGGAAAGTTTGAATTTCACAGATTTCAGCCCATGGAGGGTTGCGCCCCTTTTCCTCATTCCAGAAGGAAATTGAGGCCAGATGTCTGCTCGAATATCGGGTCTTAGGATTGTCAAATGGAGTGAATTTGCAAAGAGATTTCTTCAGAACACATGCCGCAAAGTCTTCCTATTCTAATTTTGTGAAGGGCACAGAAAAATTGGTCTCCGCTAATTTTATTGCTGAAAATTCCTGCCAAAATGAGTCAGACTATCTTAAATGCAAGCATTCCTATGCGTGGAGCTCTTCAACAGGAGATGAATATAAAAGTCATCCAACGGGAAGCGTTGAACTGAAGTATGTTGAAAACTTGGACCTATCTGCCACAGATAATGGAGTGGTGGATCTTACTGACAATTTGAATGAAAATGCTAATGTTTTGTCTGGCTATGTACAACCTGAAACCATTACATCTGTTGATTTAATGCCAGAATCATCCACCTCGGCGGCTCCATCTGTCTCCCTAGATGTGGATGGTGATTCGTTGTCTGGTGCAAAATCTAGTTTCGAGGAGTTTACAGCTGGGGTTAGTAGTACTTTTAATGATTCAATCAGCAAAGGAGAAAATGCTGTGAATAGTTCACTTGAGACAGTCAATTCATCAATATCATCTATCATTAGAAGCGCTAATGATGCAGTGGATGGTGCTGTTGGTAAAGTGTTTTCAACTTTCGATAAAACCGGAGAATTAGCTGGTAATAAAGTGACAAATTTTTCAAGTGACCTGAAGGAAACCACAAGCAAAGCAGCTGTTATTGCTGTTGATTTGTTGAGACGTACAATTGTTGCCGTGGAGGATTCTTTAACAAATGGCACTTCCTTTGTTATTTATTCTTATCAGTCTGCCAAAGAATCGCTTCCTCCTGAGATTAGGGATGCACTTAATTTGTCTGAAGAGAAAGCAAATCAAATTCTTGGTCCTGCTAAGATTGCTTTTCAGAAGGTACTTCTGTAAATGTTAGCTCATGCTTTCTACCTTGGATAACATTTATATGATTCTCATATGGGATCTTCATAGATTCTTTTATGTTTGTCAGTACAAAATGACCATCTGGCCTATGCATTTTTTTCCCAGATTACCTGAAGTGTTCCCTAGGTTCAAACCTTTTTTAATCTTTTCTTTGAGGTTGTCAGTCTTCACCTTTTTGGTACGAATTCTTTTAGTTTGACTGAAAAACTGTTTGAACCGGATGCAATTTGAATTTATTGTGTTTGTTTTCATAGCTTAAAACTGTATCCCGATGACATTCTTAAAGCTAAAGTTAACTGTGCTATAAGCAGGTTTATATTGCTATTGAGGGGTTAGAGAAAGGTCTTGGCTTGGACCCAAATGATCCAATCGTTCCATTTGTCCTTTTTCTTGGCACCTCTGCAACGTTATGGTATGAAAGTCCTTTTTTGCTAAGAAATTTTTATCTTTTATCTTTTCTCTTTCCAATTTTTATCTTTTATCTTTTCTCTTTCCTTGTTTATTATGAAAATGGATTAGTCTGCTGCGTGAGAAATTTATATTTCTCATCAGATTTGGTACAGGGTCTTCTATTGGGTGTTGACATATAGCGGTTATGCGGGAGATTTGTCTCCTCAATTAACTTTGGAGATCTTGACAGGGAAGGAGAATGCTGTACTCATTGATATCCGGCCTGAGGCAAGAGACATTCTTTTGGTTTATCAGTTACTACTTTGTAGACTGTAATATTTTTAAGTATGCTGAGTTTTCCAAGTGAAATTCTAACCCATCATTCCTTTTGAAGTCATGTATTGGAGGAGATGAGAAAGAATCCCTTCTGAAAATACTTTGTTAATTCCCCCATGGATTTTGAATCTGATATTTTCTTTGTGAAGGTTTTGAGAGAACGAGATGGCATTCCAGATCTCCGACGATCAGCTCGGTATCGCTATGCAAGTATAACTATTCCTGAGGTTGGTTTACACTTAATTTGTCGTTAGACAAGGATTGATTCCAAGTCTATACTTGCTATGGTGAGGACCTTATGAATGTTATGGTGAGGGACCTAAACATGCGAGTTGCATTGTTATGATTCTTATTACTTTTCAGGTTAATGGGTCTCAACGCAAGTTGTTCAAGAATGGACGAGACCTTGAAGACACCTTGACTGCTGCTGTTATTCGGAACTTGAAGATTGTCCAGGTGAGGATTGAAGAGCTTTATGTTTTTCATTGCTAGGAACCAAACTCATTTTTAAATCTATTGGCGCAGCAACAATTTAACCTAGCTAGCAATTATATATTTTTGTAAGCATTGTGTCTCCTCGACCAGCTCTTTTATGCTTTTGGTCATACTTATCATGAGGTGTACACATGCTAAAAGATTATAAAATCCAACTATTGAAAACGATGTATAACATTTGGGAAATAAATTATAATGTTTAGATATGGTTCCTCTATCAATATTCTGACCTTCATGGTTGGGATCTGGCCTGAATAATGATTTTGGTTGGGTTTTCTACTATTTGTAGGACAGATCCAAGGTTATAGTTCTTGATGCTGAAGGTTCTCGTTCTAAAGGAATTGCAAGATCCTTGAGAAAGCTTGGGGTTAAGGCAAGTGTTTCTAACTCGGTTTTAAGGCAACCCTGGACGGTCGTGCTCGTGTATCTAGCTTGTGAACTATGATTTTGAGTCCTGAAAAATCAAATTGCTAGTTGTAGTTTCACATTCAATTTCACTAAAGTGATCAGATAATTTAGATGGAAGGATCCTTTTCTATTTTATTGCCTGAATGAAAATCAAGCTGTCCAATTCTAGGCAAAAGTTATTGGTCATCTACTCATCTTCGATTGCATTTGAACATGCAAGTGTTGATTATGACGCTGTATCCTACATGACAGCAATCTTACTTGGTTCAAGGCGGCTTCCGGTCTTGGGTGAAAGAGGGTCTTCGTGTTAAGGGACTCAAACCTGAGACGGCGCTTACCATACTCAACGAGGTATCTAATTTATATATTTACTAATTTTTGATGACTAGAGTTGATTTTATCACATTATGCTCATGCAAAACTTGCATATATTTCAGGATGCAGAAGCAATCCTGGAGGATATTAAAACTTCTCCAATACAAGTTCTTGGGTATGGCGTGGTAAGCTTCATGTTTTTTCTACACTACCGTGTTAATAAGTTCCAACATGGTTAATTGTCACTTAAATTGGTTAAGACTAAATAGACACAGGGATATACCAGATGCAACCGGGGGGTGCGTTGATGACTTTGTACCGAAGATGTTATTCTTTGTGCAACTTTAGCTAATAAAAGTGACTACTTCATCTGCAGGGTTTGATCGCGGCGTCGTATGCAGTATTAGGTAGTATACTTGTTCTTGTATCTGTCATCCGCTCATATGCACTGCTGAATCTGTCATCTATTAGGTAACTGTTTTTGGTTTTTGCCTCTCTTTTTCCTGACTAAACATGGTAATCTCTGTTTCCAGAATGGGAGAAAACACTCCAATTCATTGGCGTTATTGGCCTTGGTCAGGTATTTTCTCATTTATTTCTGTCTCAGTTTAGAACTCCATCTCTTTGCTTGCTGCTTCTCGTGAACTGTTGCTTCCCTCCTCCTTCCCCTACTACTTGTACTTTCTATCAACTTAAGGCTGTCTTTGGTGAGAGGAAAAGGAAACAGTAAGGATAAGTAGATTATAACCTTGGGTGAGAAAAATGAAAAGGAAGGAAATGACGGTTCTCGTATTAAGTTTGGTATGGATTCCTTCCTCCAATCCTTCTGAAATCAGAGGATCAAAATTGGAGTCTTGCAAAGGATTTTGGATCTCTTATCTAGTCCATTCCCTCCTACCAAACAACCATAAAGTCTTTAAATCCATCCATTAAACCCCCTATACTTATTTCTCCTACCAAACAAGGCATCTGAATCTTCTTTTATGCCCTTTTCTGTATTTAAGCTATATCGTTCAATTTTGAACCATTTCTTTATTCCTTGGTGCATTATAATCCTTGCAGACCGTATTCCGGCGTGTTGCTTCTTATGAGCGCGCTGACGATTTCAAACAAGATGTGAGGTAAAAGTTTTCTCCCTTAGATCCTAGCAGGAGATTTTTAACCACTATCATTTTTTGTTTAATGCCCTTTTGTTACTTTTATATGTCATATATATTTCACTTAAATGTCTTGCTGTTGCTGTTATTACGATGCTCCCAGGCTATTGCTTGCTCCTGCTAGAATTGGAGCTCAGGCATTCTCATGGGCAGCCGGAAAATTGGAGTCGAACCGTGTTGGAATTCCGACATCTCCATCATCCTCAGATGTCCAAAACCGGGTTCTCCAGGCAGCTGCAAAGCACGAATCTCAACCATCTGATGCTGAAGGTTTAGCTGATCAATCTCCCGAGTCAACGATTTCTGTAAGCGAGAATGTAGATCTCTCTGAAGCGTAGAGCTTCAGTTTTTCTTGCTGCGGTATCACTTCAACTGTGAGCCTAATATTCTGACTTGAGAACACAAATTACCCTTGTTACTGTACAATAAGCAGTCATTCACAAATTACTCCCCTTCTTTTTCTTTTGTTTATGCAAAGTACGACTGTTATGTACCTTTTTTCTTCAAATAAATAACCCAAGTTTTGTACATTTTCGTTATATCAATTATTTGTGCTAGCAAATTTAACTCTGTTTTTCTCGAGACTGACTTGTAAAGAATTCAAAAGGGTCGAGTGAAGTACAATGCAGAAGGTACAATGGAATTGAGAGATGCAAATACTCTGCCCAGTGAACGAGATAATGAAAAAATAACAATGGTAAATTGCCTAGATCCACTGATTCAAATCAACTTCCTTCTCAAGTATATATCCTACACTGATAGTTGAAAATTATCATTAAATATGGAACTGTGAAAGGGTATATTGAACAGTCGAACATACTCTGCTACATGTGGGGAAAAAGATGGTGATTGTTGACTACTTGACATGGCCGCTTGATAGGTTCACTGTGAATTAGGGAAAATATACAGAAATTTGTGTGGTATACTTAATCTGATAACTGATATACATCTAAACAGAGAAGTTTAATGTCGATTTCTGGTGTAGGAAGCCCGGATGTATTCTCTCTTTCAATCTCTCTGCGGGGAGTGGAAGCATTCTCAATTCTCCACCATTTTTTTTCTTTCAGAAAATCACAAGCACATGCTTTTTCCATAAGATACCTATAAAACCACATCTAAAACAGTACCTCATTTCTGATGAAATTCCCAAGTCTCTTCTTTTTCACCTGGGTAATTTTAGGAATAATTCATTCCTTCTCAGCAATTACCACAAAAACATCCTTCACTGACCACCTTTGTCTGTTGCTTTTGGATGGAGGATTAATTACAGCTCTCTCAGCATTAGCCAACCGGTAACCAATCCAGTGAACAAGATAATGAAAAAATAACAATGGTAAATTGCCTAGATCCACTGATTCAAATCAACTTCCTTCTCAAGTATATATCCTACACTAATAGTTGAAAATTATCATTAAATATGGAACTGTGAAAGGGTATATTGAACAGTCGAACATACTCTGCTACATGTGGGGAAAAAAATGGTGATTGTTGACTACTTGACATGGCCGCTTGATAGGTTCACTGTGAATTAGGGAAAATATACAGAAATTTGTGTGGTATACTTAATCTGATAACTGATATACATCTAAACAGAGAAGTTTAATGTCGATTTCTGGTGTAGGAAGCCCGGATGTATTCTCTCTTTCAATCTCTCTGCGGGGAGTGGAAGCATTCTCAATTCTCCACCATTTTTTTTCTTTCAGAAAATCACAAGCACATGCTTTTTCCATAAGATGCCTATAAAACCACATCTAAAACAGTACCTCATTTCTGATGAAATTCCCAAGTCTTTTCTTTTTCACCTGGGTAATTTTAGGAATAATTCATTCCTTCTCAGCAATTACCACAAAAACATCCTTCACTGACCACCTTTGTCTGTTGCTTTTGGATGGAGGATTAATTACAGCTCTCTCAGCATTAGCCAACCGGTAACCAATCACAATCTCTCTCCTCTGTCGGGCTCGTAGGTTTACTTCATAGAAACTCAATTCCTCACCTTCACGAAGATAGAGATCTGCTTGCCGTATTTGTAACTCATTTCCCTGAAGGAAACGAAAAGTTGACAAAAACCCAACATCATGTTTAGTGTACTGCAATACTGATTAAGAGTCGTCGAAAAGAAGAATTCACCTAACGAGCTCAGCTATGCCTATGCATGCATAAAAAATAGCAGATGTTTGCAAACTACCAAAGGTGGAGGGGTGACGATGGCTATGATGTTTGTCTTATAGCTCTGTGTTTCTAATAATTGATTAAATAAAAAACTCTTTTCTTTAGCATAAAGCCCTAATGTTCATTTTTCAGAAAACCCGCAATATCAAACATGTGGCGATTTTGCATGGAGGAGTAACAGTTAAATTTTTCTCACAATCTTCTATAACAATAATAATAATTTCTTGCACTTTCTCCTATTTGCTGAATAAAGTACTGAATAGGTGGAATAGCCAATCTATCAAAGAGAAGAATACCTCCTCGGCAAAGAGCTCTTCCAACACATTGTTTATTTGTCGATCCTCAGCAACCATGGCTAATGCCATGCTGACGAGCTCATTTGATAGCACATAATCACTGATCTTTGACATGGCTAATAGATTTTTAGTCCTTGGATCCAGAATTTCACTAATTATAACTGACTTGTCAGAAGCCTGCTGCATTTCGCCAATCCAAGAGCCTTGTGAGAAGCTTCCTCTGTGAACTTGTGTTACCATCGGCATCCGCTTGGCCTGCAAAACCATAAAGCTTTGGAGATTGAATATAACAAAGCCCCATAGACAAGCAGTTCTCCGTAAAAGAACGTCACGAATCGAATGAAGATTAAGAAGTAACTCGCCCAATTTGGGCAGTTCTTTCCCCACAAAACCAAGCGACAATGAATTTCTTCACCCCCAGTCGAAAATTCTAATTGCGTACGTGAATTGTTCATAATATCTATCTGCAGAGATAAAAATATTAAAGAAGTTGAAACGGCTAAACAAATACCACTAAGTACCTGAATATCGCGAATCAACAGTAATGTGGCAAGAGATCTGGAGTCGGCTTGAATTGCTGAGTCTTCCACAGACTCATCAGCTAGAATTAAGATCTGTAGAAATGAATAACATATTAGCAGGATGACCTTTGAAATGTGAAGAATGATATCTTAAAAGTAAACTAGAGTCTATACAAGTCCCATAAATGGAAAGTTATGTCTCCCTAATTTAAGATGTTGCGTCCTGCATGATAGTCATTCATCTATCACAGTCAAATGGCAAATAATGCCATTGCTCCAGTCTCCGGAAAGGAAGACCAGTAAAATAATGTCACTGCAGTACTTTGGTAATCATTTTTCCTACAAATGATATTAGTGTTATCTGTTGCTACCATTCTACAAATGCTTAAAAGGACGTCCAGTATCATGCTACTCACAGAATCAAAAGATTCCAAAGGCAGGCTTTCCAAATGACGCCGTATAACAGCATTTCCCTCACGATTAACCAGAGTTATATTCTCCAACCTGCTGATATCAAGACCACCGTCAATGAGCTTCTTTTCCCTTTCATTTTCCGCAACTTCGTTAAACATCCAGAGCTCTGAACCATGTGCCAGGAAGGCATCCAACACCTGCGCAGAAAGCATAAAATCAAGGTAACTTGTGGTAACTGACAGTTCTAGTGTTTGGAATTGCAGAAGTAGCAATCCACTTTTGAGGCTGAAGCAGAAAGCATTAAACTGTCTCTGACATAGCCATCATCCATTTGTGCATGCTAAGAATAGCACCCAGATGTACTGGGAGCCAGATTGCAAACCCTTGTAAGATTACCATAATAATATCCTCCATATCTCGTCGCCAACCACACAAAAGTATCTTTTCAGCTTTCTTTGGAACAATAAAGTCTTTGGGTAGACTTCCTCTCCAGACCTGCAGCATTCAGGTGGAAAAAACAGAGATTAGGAGCTTCAATAGAAGCACGTACCACAATCATATCATCAATGTCCCTCCTCCATCCACATAGTAGAATCTTCTGTGGCTTTCTTGATGGCCGGGTGATGTGTATGAATGATGCCTCTTTGACCTGAATGATCAAATTGATTATACTTATGTAAGTTTTAATGAAGGCATCCACATCCCCCATTTACTAAATTTCCATTTTAGGGATCATCAAGGCACATGAAAATTTTCTTTTGTAATAATACACGTAACCCATTCTATTTCTTTTGCTCAATATTTCCTCCTCTTTAAACTGTGAGGCTGGACCACGTCTGTAACAACTTGATTACTAGTAATACTTTTCCTGTTATAGGAATCGGATTAAGATAATATATAGAATCATTTATCGAATTACCTAGAAACAAACAATGAATAAACTAGAAGAAAAACCAATGTGAAAATTTGATGGTTTTAAGGGAATGTGAAAGCACCATAGGCAACGCCGCTGGAGCATATGTATCATCATCCTCCGCTATCACAAGAACTTCATCACCTTCTTCTAGAACATAGGAATCCTCGGGATTTAGAATAATTTTACCACCTAATGATGCAACCTTGACTCCACAGGGGATGGCATCAGGGAAACTGATCAAGGCATCCTCAAAATGCATGCCATCCAATTGAGGCCATCTTTTGATGTAGAACTCACAATTTTCAAACCCAAGGATATCTTCCCAAATCTGCCATAGCCAGCCCAGAAGTTTTTTTTTTTTTTTTTTTTTTTTTTTAAAGTTAGTACAAAAAGTTCAAAAATATCTAACAACCCAAAATAATTTTTTATTTTTTTTATTTTTTATTTTTTTTTATTTTTTAAAGTTAGTACAAAAAGTTCAAAAATATCTAACAACCCAAAATAATATTAGAAGCATTTTGGAGCAGTGACCTGTGCAAGTCCTGGCTGTCTAGCACATTGAATCATCAAGCGGCCAATAACATCATGAGCCACAACAGTCTCAACAAGGTCCCCGCCAACAAGTTTAACAAGAACCTCATTGTCAAGATCACTTAGCTCAACCACTATATGTCCTCTAAGCCCTTCTTTTACTCCCGTTAGACTTAAAACAGTTCTCAGTGCACGAGCATCGCTCTGCACCAATTCAGAGAGAATTAAGTTTAAAGTCTAAACTATTCATGCACAAAATCCAACATTTGCAACCCCAAAAAAGAGAGACTGACTGAAGCAGACCTGATCAGCGTTTCCATCTTCAGCAAGGATGACTATTGCACGGGCCTTTGAGACAGATACCTGCAAAGTGAATACTATTAGGAAACCGGAAGGGGCTTGCACAAGCTAAGAATATTTTAAAAATTTTTGTGATTGCATCCCCCGGAAAGCAAATATTTTAATAAGCAAGAGTACAGACCTTTTTCAAGTCAGCCAGAATAAGAGGACTCCCACTTCTGCAAATGACGGATGTTCCTTTGAAATCAAACTCCATTTTTGCAATGTCAAGTTCCATTTCCTCCTTGTCTCTCTCGACCATTACCACAACCATTCCTCCCCCCAAACTCTCGTTTGCTATTGCAAGCTGATTTAATAGTGATCCCTAAAAAATTGAAAGGGTACTACCAGTCATTAGACAATACGAGCCACTTAAACTAGCATATAAATGTTTTTAATGATCACATTCTTCCATGACCATGCCAACATAATAGTAAACTTTTCTCTCACTCATTTTCTAATAAAACAGATAAAAGATAATCCCCTTAATCACCTAGATCAGCAACAAAAGCAAAAACTTACCAATTTATCGCTCCACCCAAGAATCAACGTATGGTTTTGCTCAACTACCTCGCTTCTTCCTTTCCTCAACGAATCAAACTTTTCGGAAATTGCATCAGAAACAAGTCCAAGCATCATTGCAAAGATTAGCATACCACCAAAGCTAATAGAAACCGAAACTAATCTTTCACCGATTTGTTCAGAGTTAGCATGATTGCCAGAATCAGCCACATAAGTCCATGATAACCAAAGGCATTCTGCTAAGTTATCGTCTTTCACTCCGAAAAGCGCTAACCCACCAAGACAAATAAGTAAAAGAGTTGCAACTAGCAATCCCAATGGCTTAGCATATGGGTGGACTGATAAAAACACATCGACCTGATACGCTAGCTGCTTGTTGAGAGAAACTTCTTCTGAAATATTTTCCGATGACCTTTGTTTTGATACATAGTCAATAAACTTGAAGGCAAATATGGGGATGGATAGAAGTGTGACTGAAACAAAAAGAGCCAATCTTTTTAAGCTTTTGCTGGGAAGATCATCAGTGTCCCCTGCAAAGGAATTGATAGAATCTATTGATTCTGACAAATTGCAGGCAAGAAGTGAAGTTTCAAGCTCAGAAATGTGCTCCTGAAAAAAAAAAAAAAATTTGTAAGCATCATAATCTTACGCAATGGAAGAAGCTTCAGCACAATATCTTGAAACAAAAAATAATCAGATAAAGGTCCCAAACAACACCAAGATAAGAGACATTTAACTCGACATTGGCAAGGAAAAGTATCATGAGAAAACACTATAATTTTCAAAAAATGATACAAATATAATAACAACCAACAAACTCGAGATCAACTAGCAATTAATCCTTTTAAAAAAATCCATCATAAAAACTGTGTTTCTTTAAACCTGCAAGGCATTTTATTTTTTTTGGCTCTGAACCTGCAAGGCATTGACTTGGTTCTTTAAAGATAAATTTTGATACAAAATTTATCAAAAGCAGACAAATTTTGAAAACCACTTGAATTTTCTTTTCCTTCTATAAACTGCGAGGCATTGAATTGGTTGTCTAAAGAGATTTTATGGTACAAAAAAATGCGTTAAAAAAACAACAGCGAAATGATCTAAGTGATCTTTTTTGCTTTTCTTTTTCTTTTTTTACAAGACATTGACTTGGTTGTTTAAAGAACCTATTACCTGCAAAGCATTGACCTGGTTGTGCAAAGAGAAATTCTGATACAGAAGTGACGAGAAAACCGTGATCAAAACCTGCATTTCACCCCAAAAAAAAAACAAGTCTCAGATTCAAAACCACAAATGTGTGTGTGCGTGTAGGAGTATACAGATACAGAACCGAGAACACACCGCGACAGTGACAGCCATCTTCCATCGAGCTCGAAACTCCAAGCCTTGACCGAGAAAACCTATCGCCTTCTTCGGAGCGGAAGCCCTCTCACCGGAATTTTCCGACTTCCGGACCGAAATGGCGTCGTCGCGGCGGTCAGTTCTGAGAGGCTGGTCGCTCCGGCGAGCGAATCCGACTCTCCGGCGAAGGCCTGCATGGTGGAAAGCTCTTTGCGGTGGCGACGGCTCCGGTACAGGGGAGAATCTGGGGGTTTCGGGGAATCGGCGGGGGTAATTTGAGATATTCTGGTGGTGGAGGAAGGGCGGTGAAGGGAAGTACCAGTCTCTGCTGGAGGAAGCCGAGGCTGTTCCCGCGTCGGAGTCAACGGACATAAGTGGTAATAATTTTATGGTTTCGGGGGTACTTTCGGTAAAGAAGAAATTTTATGTAATTAGAATTAGTTTTTTTTTTTTCCTGTAAGAACGAAAAATTTAGAACTAGCTTTTGATGATCGTACGTTTTGCAGGGGGTTTAAATGGCTAATGAAGCCGACTAGTTGTCAAGAGTTGGATTATTGTATAGGTATTGTCGTATTTAAAGAATAATTTTTTTTTTTTAGTGATAATGATATGACAATGTCAAAAAAAAGTGCAAATAATGAAAAAAATGGAAAACGACATGAAGAAAGCAAAGTGATTAACGACCTTAAAAAGGGGAAGGAGCGAGACCGGAAGACCACAAATTCCACAATAAAGCTAACAAACGACACCAAAATTAATGATTAATAACAACAATAAAAGAATAAAACGACTACGAAACCGGAGAGCAACAGTTAAATTGCAAGTGAAGTGAGTGACCAGTACGAAAAAAATAAAAACGGCAACAACCTTAATAACGCCAAGAGAAAAGTAAAACGACACAAGAAGATCGGAATGAAGCGGAAATACGACAGAAAGGTAGATTACAATTTACAAGTTAACAAGGAAACAAATGGAAAACGATATAATGAATGAGAACGACAACAAACTGAAGAGCGAGTCAGCGACATTCAACAATAAAAGAAAACCAGACTGAAAGGTCACGTTTAAAACTCATTTTAAAATGATTTTATTTTTTATATAAAAATAGAAATGAAAACGTTTTCAAAACGGCGTTTGGCGCAATAAAGACAAAAAATGGAAATGAAAATGATTTTTTAGTTTAGTGTAAAATAAGAGATAAATGAAAAATGACTAAAAGTCATTTTTCATTTATCTCTTATTTTACACTAAACTAAAAAATCATTTTCATTTCCATTTTTTGTCTTTATTGCGCCAAACGCCGTTTTGAAAACGTTTTCATTTTTTCTTTCTCAAAAAATGTAAAAAATAAAAATGAGATCAATTTTAAACACGACTGAAGTGTCGAACCACCTAGAATATGACAACGAAATGCAAATAAAAAACAATAAAATAGATAATGAAAATAATAATAATAATAATAATAATAATAAGAATGCTAGCAAGGACAAGAACAAAGTCGTAGATAGCAAATGCCAAAATTGAACGACAAGAAACCTATTTAAAGACGACGTCGTTTTCTTCTTTGGGTATTTATTTTTTGTTCTTTTTCAAACAAATCTTCTAGTTCTATCGAGCTCGGTTAAGCAGTGGAAGTTGTAGAAGAACCTCCGTCCCTCTAGGGTTTACCATAAAAAGGGCCCTCACTCTTACAGGTACTCTTTCTTCTCTCTCTTTCTGATGTTATTCGTCTGGAATAATGGATTCGGTATTTTGACTGGTTAAGTTGGAAACCAAAGATTTATTACTTTCCCTAATCATTTCTCGACCAACTAATTCAATTGATAAAATGTGTAATGGATTGGAACCTGTAAGCTTTTGGGGTGAAAATTGAAATCTGGGTGTTATGTATAGATTATGGTATTGCAAACTTTACTTGAATTAGATTGTTCGCGATATTTGTGGGTTTAAAATGAGAACAAAATAATATGGGTTTTTCGATTTTTGTAATTTTGTTAATAAAAGTTGGAAGTTTAATATAGATGGTAGTTTCTTTTCTTTTGAAGTTCTGGATTTGCAGAGCTTTTTCTGTTCTATTATCTGAGAACACATCCTTTGATACAATACAAGGATTTTATCATGTTGGCTCTTACTCATTTCTTTCTTCTTTTCCTTTCCCACTCTGTATTTCTGTTAGCTAGTGCCTGATTTCGTTGGAACTTGAAACCCTGTATGAATTCTTAAGGAAAAAATTATGTACCCTGCATTATCGAAAAACGTCAGATTTTCATCAAGTTAGATTAAATTTGTATATTTTTCTAGCTATAATATGATTCTAATGTCTGACGGTCCAAAACTGCGGTTGTACATGTACCTACCAAATAATTCTCTTTTCTTGAGATCATTTAGGATTGGCTACTTATTTGTACTCTTTGCTGTTGATTGTGGTATAAATTTTCATATTGCAATGACTAGGGAGAAAAATTAAGTGGTCTGTACTCAGAACATGTTATATACTGCTAACATTTTCGCATGCTTGATATAGTTTCCTTCTGCTATATACTAATAGAAGTTTTCATGTGAGAGCTCTTTTATTAGATGATTCTTTGCAAACTAAGATTCTTGAAAGCTTGAATTTTATTTGTTCATACAATCAATTGACTTGTATCGGCCGAAATTGTTGCCTTTATTGGGTTCTGTTTTTTCCAAGTCACTTAAGCATTGGTTTTATTTTTCCTTTTTGTATGGATTGGAATTCTTTTGTAACTAGATTCTGCTCTTCAAATACCAGGAGATCAAAGATGCAAGTTCTTCCTACAGAGGGTGAAAATGCTCTGTCTGTAGTTGGTCCTAGGCCAATGGAATGGGCAACTGTACCGTATAACGCTCCCCAAGCACCTGGGCAAAATGGAAAACAAAGGACTTCCAGTTTGGAATCGCCAATCATGTTGCTGACAGGTCATCAGAGTGCTATATACACAATGAAGTTTAATCCGGCTGGAACGGTGGTTGCGTCTGGGTCGCATGACAGAGAAATTTTCTTATGGTATGTGCATGGAGAATGTAAGAACTTCATGGTCTTAAAAGGGCACAAGAATGCAGTTTTGGATCTTCACTGGACTACTGATGGGTCCCAGATCATATCAGCCAGTCCGGACAAAACTCTCAGGGCATGGGATGTCGAAACGGGGAAACAAATTAAGAAGATGGCTGAGCATTCCTCATTTGTGAATTCATGCTGCCCATCCAGGAGGGGTCCTCCTCTAATAGTCAGCGGATCTGATGATGGGACTGCCAAACTATGGGATATGCGTCAAAGAGGTGCGATCCAAACATTTCCAGACAAATACCAAATTACAGCAGTAAGCTTCTCAGATGCATCCGATAAGATCTACACGGGTGGTATTGACAATGATGTCAAGGTCTGGGACTTGCGCAAGGGTGAAGTAATGATGACACTTCAAGGGCATCAAGATATGATAACTGGTATGTCGTTGAGCCCTGATGGCTCCTATCTTCTGACCAATGGAATGGACTGCAAGCTCTGCATTTGGGATATGCGGCCATATGCGCCGCAGAACCGCTGTGTGAAGATATTGGAAGGGCAGCAACACAACTTTGAAAAGAACCTGCTGAAATGTAGCTGGTCTCCTGATGGAAGCAAGGTTACTGCTGGTAGTTCCGACCGGATGGTATACATGTGGGATACTACTTCTCGACGCATCTTGTATAAACTCCCCGGGCACACTGGATCCGTGAACGAGAGCGTCTTCCACCCCAGTGAGCCAATCATTGGATCTTGCAGTAGTGACAAGCAGATTTATCTGGGAGAGATATGAGTTGTACTGAAACATAGTTGAATCTGCCGCTTCTCATCAATCTGTTAGCTGCATTAACAAAAGTGAGATATGAGAGGCTTGTATCGCGTCCTAGTTTCAAAAACAATTGCAACTAATCCAGCGTTTTGTACAAACATTTTGATGAGTTTTTCAATATGACCTTGAAGTATTGTTTAGATATGTAGAATTTGGAATTTGTAGAAGCTATACGGCCATTGCTTGGTGTCTGTTTGTCTTGTTTAATCCTTGTTTGATAGCGCTTTGGCTGACAAGGGAGAGTAAATGCATCAAAATCTGGTTTATTAGGTCTTTAACGCATCAGGTTGTCATATTTTACAACGATGCAATTAAAATCTTTCTTTGTCCCGCAGCTATCATTTCCAATCTAAACTTTTGACAAAAGTGTTCCTATGAATGTGCATTTGAATGTTAGCGAGTTAATTTATATTTGCATTCTGCAAGTGTTATGTGATTAAAAGATTCTTTTTCGATGAATTTTACTGCAAAGCATTATTTCAAATGATTAATTTCATAAACACCTCCGAAGTATATATATATATATATTTTAAATGCTCGTGATTTTTTAAAATAGGTCAAAACATTCTTTAATGTATAGAAAACAGTTTAAAATACTCCTGGCACGTCATTAAAGATTAACTAAAGATATTAATATCTAATTAATTTTGAAAAAATGATTAAATATAACTAAACAAATCAAACCAAAAAAAAAGAAAGAAAGAAAGAAAGAGAAATTGTAACCAAACAGATCCAAATCTATTTTTAGCTCTTCTACTACCATTCAGACAGAAAACAAATGAAATCAAATTATAAAACAACACAAATCAAGAAAAATAGAGAAAACCCCGAGCTTTGTTTCTTTCTCTGTGCAATCAAACGAATCCCACTTTCCATAACCATTTCTTTTTTAGCTCATGAGATCTTCAAAGCCATAAATAGACACATTCTCACCGAGCAAAACATAAGGAAAAAACTCAAGAAAAATGTATTTATTCCGTTCTTCTAATCAAATTCAACAAGACCAAAACACTACCAAGAATTAAGTAATACAAATAAATCAGACCAAAAACAAGAGGAAATAATCAATTCAAAAGCCGTATTGTTGAGACATGGGTTGGGGGAGGAGGGGACTCCCAGCTCTAGGCTGGGGGTAGGAAGGGGTGTGGGAAACTGCTTAAAGGGGTATGTGACGGAGATTTGGCTGAGAGAGGGGGATCTTCAAGGGCACCAACGATAAGTCTCTTGATCACTTCTCTGTGACGACGAGGCTCTGCGTTCACAGATGTGATGCTTTCCACTCAAGCCGTGTGCGGCGATGGTACTCGGAATCGGATCCGGAGTCAAAATCACTCAAAGAATTATTGTGTTTGAAATACTTCCTCTGCTTCTTAGCTGAAATTTCCCCGTTTTACCCAAATGTTACTTGAATTCCTTATAAGCTATTAGAAGGTATTTTGACCTATTTTAAAATTAGAATGTATTTTGACATATTTTAAAAAATTATGGAGCGTTTTAAAATAAAATACATACTTTAAAAGACATTTATAAAAGTAATCCTATTCCAAATGGTAGTAAATGTTTATAAACAACGTTGGAAAGGACAAAAATGTCCAAAAATAATTTTCAGGAAGTGACAAAAAAAAAAAAAAAGGGCAGAAAATCAATGCTAGCATTTCCGTTCTTCAACGTTTTGTTTCATTATTGGAAGGATCTGGATAACTTTATTTTCTACAAAATAGACAAGATGGAGCCTCAATTGTCTAAGAGAAGAAACGTGTTATACTTGTATCGAGTTAGCCAACATGGATGGTACATTGAATGTAGACGAATTTTCCAAAGAAATCTTAAGTAACGTTTTGGAAAGAAAAGTACGTTATTCCCACAAAATTGGTGGTCAGCTCTAGACGTGCCATGGATTTTGTGTCATTGTGTGCTTCTAGCCAAATCATTTTGGCATCATAAAAAGACTCAGCAGTGATTAAGGAGTAATTACTAAATTACACAAATTATGATTATATAGAGACAGACAGATAGATATAAATATAATTCTCAGTTTTATGTGAAACTATGTCTTTCGTAACATATTTTTAACCATAAATTATTGATAAATGACACGAACATTTTGTGTGTTTGGCTGAAACAACAATGTTTCTTTCTACCTTAAAAAAACAGTTTCTTTCCGTTGCACAAGCAAAATTAATAATGTAATAAATATTTATTTCAAAATATTCCAAAAAAATATTCCTTTAAAAAAAAAGAATGCATATATATATATATATGTCTGTGTGTATAAAGCAAACGTGGCAGCTATGATTAATTTTTTATTTTTAAATTTGATATAACGGCAGCTAGCTGTGATTATTTATTTATTTATTTTGCTGAAGGCTAGCTATGATTAATTAGATACATATGCCACTGAATGAATGGCCAAAATTAAATAAAAGAACTTTCAAAAAATAAAAGAAAAAAATTGAAAAATAAAAATATTCTCAACGCTTCACTGAAGTCAACTTTATCCGAGACTGTAAGCGTCAACACTGAACAGACGGCAGATCGTTATTAGCCAGTCAATTACAGGATCGACAAAAAGATCATGACAGCCAAAACTGAGTAAATATCTAACGAACTGGACAATTAGAACCGTACGGGTCGTTTCCACTATTTGGGAATTTTTCTGCGCTTTCCTTTCTTTCATTTCATTTGCAGAGAAGAAGAGAAAAGCGGGTTCTCTCCGACAAAATGGGTTCATCTTCTGTGACCAATCCGTTGACATCGTCTCTTGGAAGCACCAAATCCAAGCTCTGCTCAATCTCTTCTTCCTTGGTTCCGAACCAATGCTACTCTTTGAGTCTGAACTCTCTGTCTGTGGCTTCGGCGAAGAAGACGACTAGGTCTGCGAAGCTCAAGCTCGTCTCCGGTCGCTCCGTCGTCTGCAAAGCCGTTTCCACGGAGCCACAAACCGAGGTCGAAGGTCTCAACATTGCTGAAGATGTTACTCAGGTACGCTCATTCATCTCTTTCTCTGTTTTTGTCTTTTTGTAGGACTTATCGTGATTCTTCCTGTTGAATGTTGATTAACGTGTTTTTCAGCTCAGGAAATTGATTTAATTTACTGATAATTGTTGTTATTGTTCGGTTGTTTCTAGAAATTGCCATTAGTTTGGTAAAGATTTCGCCTTAAGTCTAGTCATTAGTATTTATTTACGTAAGCTCTTTTTTTTTTATTTAGAAATTATCTATGGGATGTGATAGGTTTTCCCCACAAATGTCTAATCTTTTGTTATTTCAAAATTAACTACTATGCTAAATTGTTAATATGTTTAAATAAAGAAGATTGTCCATTTTCTAGTTTCTGTTTCTAATTGATCGAAATAATAGAAAAAATTCCATTTTCATGAATATAATTCAGAGATTGGCTGCTTTCTTGGCCAAATCAAAAAAGAAAAAAAAATCAGATAAATATTAAGGGCACAAAATTTTGGTAATGCTATCATGGACATAGTCAACTCCCGCTTTGATGAGTTTCTCGGATGCTATAAGAAACTATTTTGGTTCTTACTTTGCAATTTGCATTTGGTTGTTAAGTTGGAAATTTAAATTCTTCTTATATATATATATATATATGTGTGTGTGTGTGTGTGTATATATATATATATATATATATATTTTTTTTTTTTTTTCTTTTCAAAATACATGATGCGCCTCATAGTTTCCAAACCAGTAAATTGCTGCTTGATGAACAAGCCTATGATAATCTTGATCTGTACACAGGAGTGGACTAATCTATTTTCTATTTCACCCTGAAAAATTCTGAAATTGAAAAGTAAAATGTAAAGTCTTGTGAATAATAGGTGTAAGTATGAGAGCTTCTTGTTTCTACAGAACTCTATTCATTTTGCCCACTGGATTATGAATTCTCTTTGTTGTTGATTCATCTCCATTGGTTGCTTTTGATGCTGCAGCTTATCGGGAAAACTCCGATGGTTTACCTGAATAATATAGTAAAGGGATCCGTGGCAAACATTGCTGCCAAGCTTGAGATTATGGAGCCATGTTGCAGCGTTAAGGACAGGTGAGGAAGCATCATATGCCAATGTTGGGGATGAGATATAAGAACTTCTATAGTCCAGAAAAATTCAATTTCTTGTATAATTTTCAAATGTATCCTGGTCTACGCTCAGTACAGAGTTGTTCACAATCACAGGTCACTTTTATCATCTAGACATAAAAAGTTGTAAATGATGTTTCTATAAAATTAACATATTCTTTTTTATGTTGTCTACAGGATAGGGCTTAGTATGATAAATGATGCTGAGCAAAAAGGACTTATAACACCTGGAAAGGTAACAAGTGGGGTTATAGCTGTCTGCTCGTGTATGGAAAATGAGAAATGTGTGATATGCTCTTGAATTAGACCGATAAAACTATCAAGTATCTTGCATTTGGCCACTTCAAAACGAAATTGAAAGTTTTATGCAGCCTAGTGCTAAACAGTTCCCTTAACCAATTGTGTGATGTTTTCCCGCAAGAGCCTTTAGAATAGTTAGAATTGCTTAAAAGTGAATCTTTTCAGATGATTTTAGTATTAGTCGAGTGGAGACTCGATTCTGTTGTTTTTCCCATCCACTTTTATTGTTTTACCCCTCTATAAATAGATTAAAAAAAAAAGAATGGTGACCGAAGAAAATCACTGAATTATTTATCAGCTTTGGTTCTTGTGAATATTGCTTTGGCTAGCTTTCTGATTTGTTCTAACATAATTTCTTCATTTCATTCTCTTTTAGAGCGTTCTTGTGGAACCCACAAGTGGAAACACTGGCATTGGTCTCGCTTTTATTGCTGCCTCAAAAGGATATAAGCTCATACTAACAATGCCTGCTTCAATGAGTCTGGAAAGAAGAGTTCTTCTAAAAGCATTTGGCGCTGACCTTGTTTTGACTGATTCAGCCAAGGGCATGAAAGGAGCAGTTCAGAAAGCTGAAGAAATATTGAATAGCACACCCAATGCCTATATGCTTCAACAATTTGACAATCCTGCGAATCCCAAGGTTTGTGCTCCCTTCAGTTGGTTTATTTGTGCTACACAGTCACAATGACAGAACAATTGGCTCAAGTCTCCTCTAACAATATTGTACATGTCCTGTTTTATGATTTTAGATTGCTTCTCAAATTTTCATTCTACAGCAGGAAGAACAACATACACTTAGATCAATACGCCAATGACGATTTAAATTTATTTGCTATGTTGTCTGTAGTTTTATAACGAATTGGAAAGAAACTGACTAAAGTACTTTGCTAGAGAGATTTAAGAACAACATAAAGTGTAAATATAAACTTGATCTTTGGAAAGAGATAGAAACTAGTTCAAACGTAATCAGCATATTTTTTATTAGATCCTTTCCAGACAGCTTACCTGTTAACCTCTTCTATGAAATCTCTTCTTCAAGTTCTAACATTCCAGAAAATGGTTAGATTATTATCTTCCAATGAGGTTTACGAAAAAAAGTAAGATCTTCTTTTTAGTTGCGTGGTGCAACATTTTGATTTCTAATTTCCAATGTGTTTGTTTTATGTGCATTCATTATGCAGATACACTATGAGACAACTGGTCCAGAGATCTGGGAAGATACAAGAGGGAAGGTGGATATATTTATTGGAGGAATTGGAACTGGAGGAACCATTTCTGGGGCTGGTCGGTTCCTCAAAGAGCAAAACCCTAACATAAAGGTAAGTTTCTCTCTTTAACTATTGCAAAACCACTTCTGGATTGTTTCCATTTTCATGGGCGTACCAACAAGCTGTACATCGTGAACTTGATAGCCTTATAAGTTCCTTTGTCTAGGATGAAATCCGCTTTAGATACTACTGGCGCATACTAATTTCCTTGCTGGGTGGCAAAGAATTTAGAAAGGAACAATTCATCATTTTATTTTTCATTTCTATTTTTGGGCATCCATTTGACACACTCTGTTTCAGGTTATTGGTATAGAACCTACAGAGAGTAACATATTATCAGGTGGAAAGCCTGGTAAGTCATAGCGGTAACCTTCTAGCAATTCAGTTTAAACACAAGCTTGCATCGTTGTTTTAAAGTTTTAATCATTTGCTTTTCTCGACTTTTTATTAATATGCAGGTCCTCACAAGATTCAAGGGATTGGAGCTGGATTTATACCAAGGAATTTAGACCAAGATATTGTTGATGAAGTCATCGAGGTCTAATGTTTTGCTTTTCTTTTTTCAAATATACATCACTTTCTTTTATTTGTTAGTTTTGTTTCTTTCTTTTTCATATTCTTCAACCAAAGTTTCAAATCCCCTGTATCATGGCTAATTTAACCAAGGTAGTGTGACGACGCCAACTACTTTGTTGGCTTCCCTAGGATGTATCATAATCATTTTCTGATTAATTATGTCTATTATTCTATACGACGTACCAGTTCTCACAGATTCTGAATTTGGCAATTGGCAGATATCCAGTGAGGAAGCTGTTGAAACTGCGAAGCAATTGGCACTACAGGAAGGCTTGTTGGTTTGTCCCTTTCGTATTTCATTGTTTTTGTTAACTCTCCATTCAATTAAAGGCAAAATTTGGAATCGGAATTACATATCTGCTGTTCATACTGTGAAATTTGAAGTTACAAAGCATTGTTGTACATTATGACTACGTTGAAGGAACTGAAGTGAAAACAAAAGTATTATGCTTCATTTGCTCAGAAATAACATCTTAATCACGAGAGAAAAAAAAAAAGGACCTATGAGAAAGACTGGTAAATAGGAAACACCCGTCCCAGCTTGGAATACTGGAAAGGTCCTTAACCCAGCTGGAAAGCCATTAGCTCTGCTTTCTTCCTTGAAATCTATTAACCCTGTTAACCGTCCCACATTATTCTTCTTTTCTTTATTAATTTCAGCGATAGTAGGGAAACTGAAGTGAAAACAATCTCCAAGTATTATGCTTTATTTACTCAGAGATGACATTTTAGTAAGGAAAGAGGGGGGAAAAAAAGCGGTACCACTGAGAAAGACAAGTAGCCATCCCCAGCTTGGATTGTTGAAAGGCCTTTAAACCAGCTTAAAGTATTGGAGGGCTTTAAGTATATTTCTTACTAGAATGTTCAAATGTACTCTTTTCTTTATTAATTTTAGCTGCTTGATTCTGCCCCTTGTCAAGAAATTATGTCTGTGCTTCTCTGGTGTTGTGTGTTTATATTTTGATGTTCTCTAATGGTTACACTTCAATCAATATCAGGTTGGAATATCTTCTGGGGCAGCAGCTGCCGCTGCAATCAAGGTTGGAAAGAGACCAGAGAATGCTGGGAAGCTTATCGCGGTATGTCATTTTCATCTATGCCATCCAAATCGATCATGAGGGATTTACACTTTGCTTTTTAGCTCATGATTGGAAAAGCAAAAAATAGAGGAAATTGACGTTTTTGAGGGTAGATAACGTTTCACTTAGAGTTGTCAAACGTGCCGTGCCGGACCGGCACGACACGTCCGACCCTAGGCCTGTGGCGAGCCTAGGCCGTGCCTGGCACGGCATGAGGAGAAAATCTTAAGCCTGCTACCCTAGTCTATAAGGGCCAGGATCGGGCCTGGGCCCAGGCCCTTCACGGGCTGGTCTTGGCCCTTGTAAATTTTTTTTTCTAAAATTTAATTAAAAAAAAAAGAAAATATATCATATGTCCCTATGATATGTGATTTTATTGAATTGAGATAATACGAATAAGTACACATAAATGACTGCTTCGTTAAAAATCTTGCCAAGTAAAACCTGTGGGAACCTTAGTGAAGGAAAAAAGAGTGCAGTATTCTAGGAATAGTAAATTACAAAACCTAAGTGCTTCTAGAAGATTCTGTTATTTCTAAGTTAGAAAAATAATATTGCATTGGATCATCCGTGTATTGTTATTTTCGTCTTCTAGCATCTTCCCAGTCTTTAATGCATATTAGCCCCTCCAAGATATTTGGATGCATTATGATTCTCTTCTCGTCAAGAATTCGGTTGCTTGCACTAAATGCTTGCTCCGATGCTACCGTTGACACTGGAGTTGTCAGAATGTCACGAGCTATTACGGACAGTGTTGGAAAACGATCGGTCTTGCTCTTCCACCACTGTAAGATGTCCAGTTTGTCGTCATCGATTACAAAATTTGCTTCAAAATATTTTACCAGTTCGGTAGATGTTTGTGTTGATAACGATCCAGCCGTTTTCTCTTTCTTCTTCAAGAAACTCCACGACGAGCCTTTAGGCCCCGAACTACTAGTTGACGTCGAAGTTCCATGTTCTTTTCGATCTGTGCTGTATTTTGCTTCATACAAACTAAATACATTTTCTAACATTTTCCTAGCGTCAGTAATAGTTAGTTGCATATCAATACCTAAATTTTCTGATGTAACAGTCATCAAAGATTCAGTCTCATTTACTCCGCACCTAGGATCTAAAATGGTTGTTAATGCATATAACATAGGACAACCTGATCAATAACTTTTAAATTTAGTTTCCATTACCTTAACTATGTTTTCAAAAAGTATTGTATCCCTATAATAAGAAAATGTTTCTGAAATATTAAATAATTGATGTGAAATTAAATGTGTAGTAGGATAATAAACTCTAGAAAGTAATTTAAAAGCATTGTAAAAAACTTCTAGAAATTTAAAAAAATATTGACCAATCTGACAATCTATATCGAAAATTAAAAGTTGATCGTTCTTATTGTTTACATATGTTGTGATGAGCTGTGAATACTGGAGTACAGCCTTCAACATTAAATAAGTGGAATTCCACCTATGTCTCACGTCAGTTGAGAACTTTCTTGGGCGCATCTGACTGTTCCTGCAATATTGTTTGAATTATTGGAGCCTTCAACATTATAGGGGATTTTTGGGGTTTTTTTCGGATTGTGACCGTTGGGCCCGCGAAGGGCCCAACGGTCACAATCAGAAAGGGCTGGAGGGCTTTTTCGCGGGTCTGGGCCGGGCTGAACAAGGGCTGAATCCGGGCTTGGGCCAAATTGGGCTTGGGCCGGGCCGCGGGCCTTCACGGGCTTGAGCCGCGGGCTGAGAAGCCGAAGCCCAGCCCTAGCCCATCAAACGTGCCGGGCCGACACAGCGTGTAACAGTATTGTACCAGGTCGTACCGAATCCGGCACTGTTACGGACTGAGTCAGGCCGTCCATAGACGGCCTGGCCCATTTGACACCACTAGTTTCACTGGCAGGAGATATATATCACTTCTTCCAGCTCTAGGCTCAATGAATGCAATAATTTTCTCAAAGTAAAAAGTAAAAACTGATCGTGGCCACCACGTGAACAAATTCTTATTTTTATAGGAAAAACATGTGCACTAACCAGTTATCAAAAGGACATGTGAACAAAGCCACCAACCAAAAGCTGACCCGTGAGAGAGACCGGCTAAGGTGAAACGGACCTGCTTCTTTAATGTTTCCTCGGCCTTTGCCTTTTTCTTTCCTTTTTTGGTTGGTTGGAATGACACCATTGGAACATACTTGCTAACGTAGCTTCTGCCTTATTGTCCTCCGCTTAGTACAGGAAACAGTAGTTTTTTTGTTCCTAAGATAACCCCCTCCAGGAAATTGTGTTGCACCATATATATGGTGAGAGGGATGGAAAAAGAGGAAAGAAATTGTTTTTTACTAGTGTATTTTAAGATTAATTTCATAATTGCTTCCTAACTATGTAACCTACTTCAACATGCCACTCAAATTTTAAAAGAGAGTTCGTTTCTCCCTGAAGTATGTAAAGTGGTTCAGAACACTCCCTAAATTAATATAAGTTCATAAATGCCCCCTAAACTTTTATTTTTTGTCAACTTGCTCTTATTCTTAAAATTTTGGGGGCAAGTTGACACAAAATCCATAATTTATAGGTCAGGTTACTAAAAATCAATAATTCAGTGGGCATTTATAAAATTAAAAGTAGTGTCACATCATCATTTTGAATTAGGGTACATAGTTTGGGGGGTCCAATGAACCTTTTTCAAACTTCAAGGAGGATGTTGAACTAGGGTACATAGTTTAAGGGCATTTATAATGTTAATCCTATGTTTTCTTGGAGCAAAATTTACTGTTATATCCTTGTACATAATGATTGAATGAGGTAATTGATGGAAACATAGGCCGTTTGGTAGTATTTTTCGAAATGGTTTTGTTTTGAGTATGAAAATGGAAATGAGTCATTTCATACGGTCATACCTCATGAGCTGTGTGTAACCTTTTATCTTCTTTTCTTTCAAAAGTTAGAACGGAAAAAAATGGTGGCAACTAATACCCCCATGGATTTTCATTTCTTTCCTTCCCAATTTCCTCCCTACAACAATTCAATAGTCTTTTCTTATCCCAAATCCTTCCACTAAACCATTTTTAGACATTTTTTCCCTCCTTGTTGACTGATCAGTAACGTGTTACATGCAAAGCATGCAGCAACTAAAGAATTAATTTCCAAACTTCCCTTCATGTCAATTCATCTGAGAATTTCAATGGCTTGCAGGTGGTCTTTCCAAGCTTTGGTGAACGATATCTCTCTTCGGTTCTCTTTCAGTCGATTCGAGAAGAATGCGAGAAGATGCAACCAGAGCCATGAAAACACAAAAAAGAATGCCCTTAATGATTCTATAACATGAAACATGTTAAAATTTTCTTTCCTGTGCATTTTCTTAGGTTCTGTTTTTCCTCCAGAGGACCTTGGGCAATTTGTTTCTTCATGATTTTCTCTAGAAAATCCCAGTCACTGGAGTTGCGATGGGACTTTCGTTCTTGATTTTGGACAATGAGCTGTCGAGAAAATTCGTCTTCAAAATTGACTGGAAGGGAATAAAACCAAAATCTAAGACCAATTTTATTCCATTTTCACAGCCACGGATTTCTTCCAGTTGGTAATGTATTGGCATTTGACGATTTCAATAATCAAAATACCCAGCCACCTAAATCCCAATTTGACTAGTCTTTCCTTCATTTCCTAATTTTTTTGGTCAATCACTGTTTCGAATTTTGGTTTTGAATTCTACATATGCATATTTCCTAAAGAAGTCCGTGTGAAAATGTAGTCTTTTCCTCCTCCTAACCAGGAATAAATTCCTTTCGGATTGGATACATATTAAAGTCTGCACGTTCCATCCATGGAAGGAAAAAAAAAATGGAATTCTGCACTTTAATATAGCAGAATATTTATAAATATGCACATGCTACTTCTATTTTATAAAGACGCACATGCTACTTCTATTTTACCCAACTTAAATACCAATTATACTACTTTTTATTCCAAAACAACAGCAATTATTTTTTTCCTAAATGTAACACGTCTAGTAATCAACCAAGATCAACGAGATTATTTCTTCCTCAGCCAGAAAAAAACAGAACACAAGTGAAAAGAGGGATGAAAGAAGTTAGCTTTTTAGATTCTTTGAAAGGAGACAGAAAAATTCATTATTCATAAAAAATTCTCTCCTCTTGATTTACAACGTTAAAGAAATGCTTTTGTGACGGCTATGGGTCAGCATTTACCTAAACCTAATCACGCGGCCAATTAATAATTATTCAAATATTCTCCCCCAAATTTCAATAGACGTTTGACAAAGTGGCAAAAAAGCAAGATTGAGGTCCCCCATCCTAGAAACTCAGAAAGCGACAGATTATATAAATGACTAGCTAGGCTATGGAATAGTGGCTCGTGTTCTAATCTAAACTTTGAGTTGTTCTTTAGGTCCGTTCATTTCACCGATTTGAATTTATAATTTAAATTTTATTACAGTAAAAATTTTTTAAAAATAGTTATATTTAATTTTTTTATTACAGTAAGAAGTTCTCACATATGTTCTTTAGGTCCGTTCATTTCACCGATTTGAATTTATAATTTAAATTTTATTACAGTAAAAAATTCTTAAAAATAGTTATATTTAATTTTTTTATTACAGTAAGAAGTTCTCACATAAAGTTACATTTCAACTCAAATTAAAAACTCGAATCAGTAAATTACACTGCCCTTAATTTATAATAAGTTTATGTTTGTGTTTAATATATAACAATAACATAGTGATCGTGTAGCTTTTTAAGCATGACAGACCACCACTTCACTGTATGGATTCCAAGCATGCAAAAGATTATATTATTGCAAAAATAAAAATACATAGCTTTAACTTTATATCCTAAAACAGCTTTTTTTTTTTTTTCGTTCTAGTTTAGTGCCATTTGCTCAGACTTAATTACTAAAATGGTGCCTTTTTCTTTTCACTACACAAGTCAAGCTTCACCCTTTTATTGTCCTAAATGCTAGGGAATGTGTGTGTGATGATCAGTTAGAAAGTTTTTACTCTATAGTAATTAGTACATGTGGTCAAGAAAATCTGCCGATATTAATTTTCATTTTCCAATTACTAATTCAGTGAAAATAAAAACTAATAATTTGATCTCAAACCAAACTTCTATACGATGCCAAGAGTAAGTTTATCATTTAAACCAGCACATTTATTTTCCCCAAATAAAAGAAAAAATCAGCACATATAGATACACACACACACACACACACACACACACACACACATATATATATATATACATATATATAGAACAGTAATTTGCATAATCTGTTCACCACATAGCAGACCAAATTAGGCGGCTAAAAAACGACACACACATCATATATATATGGTTAGAGACTATACATCATCTTGTGTGATGCAGATGTAATAAAAAACTAATTTGAATGGTTGAAAAGTAGAAACCAAATAAAATAAAATAAAAAGTACTTAAAAATAAACTATTGGTCACATATTATCGAAATAAAAGAAAATAATTTAATTGCAGAGGGGGTTGGCCAGCAGGCCTACCTTCTACTGAGGCTCCTCAGCTCCTTTATACTTTTTTCAAAAGAAGAAAAAAAACATTTCCCCCATTCTATTATGGGTTAATTGGAGACAAAGCGGGAGCTACTTTTACTTATTATGATCCATCTTCACACTTGCCTTAATTCTATTAAAGCCTTTATCAAAAAAAAAAAAAAAATTATATATATATATATAGGAATAAAGTAAAGCCTAATATTGTACTTGTTTAGTTGTATGAACACACACAAACTGGTCCTAAATATATAAGATGTTGATAGGCAATAAAATATTGCCCTGTCCTTTCCCATCCTTATATAAATTGCACCGTTTTCTTCTCTTAATCAAAAGTCCAAACAATAATGGATCAATATTCCAAAGAGCCGTATGATCACCTCTCTTTGCCTTCTTCAGATCCATTCCAATCCCCCACCAGGTATAAACTACTACTTCATCTAACTAATTTCTCTCTCCCACTCATACAAATTTTCAATTACATCTATATTTTCTGTGCATTAATTGACCATACTAGAACTATATTTATAATTATCATATGCTCAATTTTTAATGGTACACGTATACATGAAGATGGTGGTCCAAGGAGACGGTGGCCATAGTGACCGGAGCGAACAAGGGCATCGGTTTCGCGCTCGTGAAGCGGCTGGCGGAGATTGGACTAACCCTAATACTCACTGCCAGAGACTTGGAGAGAGGATCAAAGGCCGTTGAATCACTCAAAAGACAAGGACTCTTTGTTCACTTCTTTCGCTTGGATGTTTCTGACCCTGCTTCTATCCAAGCGTTTGTCTCCTGGTTCTCACAAAACTTCCCGGCCTTGGACATTCTTGTAAGTCTCTATAATATCATCTTTACTTGTTATGTATATTTATTATGACTCTGTGTCTCAAGATTTTTTAGCTCCTTGTTCAAAATGGTTTTTTTTTTTTTTTTTTTTTAAATTGTATATAGTAGTATTATATATGTGTACGATAAATTCAAGACCACACGATATTTTAACTGCTGTTTGTGCAACATTTTGACCGGTTCCGGTTTTTGCTGGTTTTAATGAAAATATATTGTTCATTTTAGTAGATAATATACACATACACATATACATACATCATATGTATATGTATGTATGTATATGCATGCACTGGCGTGTAAAGGTACGTAACTTGCGTTTAATATTTACATATATGTAGCTATATACATATATATAATACAAGTATTTTTCTCTTTTCCCCCCTTTTTCGGACAGCGCTATCGCTTTTTCTTTGCATTCCTTTGTTTGTCGTATGCCTTTGACCTGCTCTATCAACATCTATACATGTTCATGTATATGGTTTCTTTTTTTTTTTTTTTTTCTCTTTTGAGGAAAATAAAAGTACATATGAAAATGATTGTAGAAATTGTTTTACTTTTTAATACTGATTGGAAGCTAATTAACATAGGGGTCGGACTTGAATTTCATTATTATTAATTATTCTGGATTATCATATAACTATTAAGTTCTACTAAAGTTGATTTTTTATTCTTAACTCTAATATGAATTTCGATCATGTGAATTTAAAACTAAACAGATATTAGGATATACCTTAGCCCCTTTTTTCCCTTATTTAATTTACATATATATACGCAACTCATATATAATGTTAGAAAATGAACCCGCCATGCACGAGTGTGTTTTAAAAATTAAGAATAATATTTATGATCATAAGAAGTCATTTGGAAGCTAGGGCAATTTGACGTCAAAGTATTTTTATGCAGATTTCCCATTTATTGACTCGATAATTAGAACTAATAGACATAACTATATAAATTAGTGCGTTTTTCTCGCTACATCATGAGCTGGAGTTGTTGGAATACTCAAAATTATTAATTGCATGCTTAATTAGTACGTATGTGAAGTTCATATATGTATTTTATATATATAGTAGTTGTCGCAGTTATCTTCTAGAGAATATATATATTATCATTACATTTAAAAAGTAAGCCATATTAAATACTATCGTTTAAAAAATCTCGAGTAATTATTATTGATTAATGAAAAATTAATTAAATTTTAATTGTTAATGGTGTTAATATATATATATATATATATATACATACATACACACACACATACTATTGCAGATAAACAATGCTGGTATATCATACAACGAAATTGGAGAGAACTCAGTAAAGCAGGCAGAGAGAGTGATGAAAACAAATTTCTTTGGAGCTAAGTTACTCACACAATCACTCTTGCCCTTCTTCCGTCGTTCTTCTTCCTCAAGTCGTTTACTTAACATTACCTCTAGACTTGGCTCTCTAGATGTAAGTTCTTTATCAACTCTATTACATATAACTTAAAACATAATCAATAGATCAATTTTAATTAAAACAGAGTTTATTGTTACCTCGGATCATCTTAAAATTGCTTGTACTTTTTAAAAGTGACATTTCATTTATAACTTGAACACATGCAATTGGGAGTCGGGAATTTTTCACGTGTGTCCGTAAATTTCATGATTTATGCCAAAAAAAAAAAAACATATTATATATATAAAAAGAGATTAATTAAGTTTGCTTTTAAGTTCATGTCATGAATTGTATTACAAATTTTAAACCATTGTACATTAATACTCTTGATCGTATATTTAACATGACATTATATATAAAAAATACATATGTGTGTGTCATAATGCTAAATGCTAACAAATTAATGTTTGGACAAATTACGATGGTGCTGTGATTATAGAAGATGAGAAACCCTAGCATAAAAGCAATTTTGGCGAGCAAGGATCTGTCCGAGGAGCAGATCGAGGGTGTGGTTAACTCATTTCTCAATGACGTGAAGAACGGAGTGTGGGAGAGCCGAGGGTGGCCAGAAATGTGGACAGACTACGCGGTATCAAAATTGGCGCTAAGTGCGTACAGTAGGGTTTTGGCAAAGCGGTACGCTGGATTAGGGTTGAGTGTCAACTGCTACTGCCCCGGCTTCACTCAAACAGCCATGACTCACGGCAAGGGCACGCACACTGCGGATGATGCCGCCGAGACCGGGGCTAGGCTGGCCTTGCTTCCGCCTCACCAACTGCCTAGTGGCAAATTCTTTGTATGGGCCAACAATAACACTGCTACTTTTCTTGACTCTAAACTGTAGTAATTAAAAGTGCTTATTAATGTTTTGTAATTCATTAATAAATCTATTGATCGACCGACTCCTTTCAGTTGGGCACATGTGATCATCAGGCTCCATTTCCAAAAACAAAGAATATTGAGTAAATATATATACACACACACAATGAATATTGTATATATATGCACCGACACTATTTATATGATTACTCTGAAACTTGACCAATACTTGAACAACAACAACAATAATAATAATAATAACAATAATACAAATAATAATAATATAATAATAATAATGATAACAATGAAAATAAAGAAAAAATGGTCAAAGAGAATATATCCTGGCCACCAATAATTAATTAGGAATTAATTTTAAAAATTTCCCATGAACTATGACTCTTGTAACACTTTATTTTCTAAATTTTAAAATGTAACATCTGCTTCTCCTGAATTTTATTCCGTTAACAAGTTTTTTCCTTCTGTTACAATGAGTGACAGAAATTACACGTGTCACTTATTTATAGAGCATTAAAAGTGCAATTACGCTTATACCCTTTGAAAATATAAAAAATAATAAGAAAAAACAAAGAAAATCCTCTCCCCCCATCATCTCTCTCTCTCTGACTTTCTTTCTTTCTAATTTCTATTTTCTCCACTTTCTAATTTCTAACACGAGGCTCCTTCTTCTTCTTCTCCTCTTCTCCATCCGGCGAGCCCAACTATCATCGTCTCACCGATCCATTGCAAACCCCCACCCCCCCACCCATCTCTCTCTCTCTCTGACTTTCTTTCTTTCTAATTTCTATTTTTTCCACTTTCTAATTTCTAACACGAGGCTCCTTCTTTTTCTCCTCTTCTCCATCCGGCGAGCCCAGCTGTCATCACCTCACCGATCCATTGCACCTCATCCCTCTTCAGCCTCGGCGACTCAAATCCATCGTGCACCGTGACCCACCTGTTGGGAATGGTGTCCTAGAAGCATGAAATGTAATAGGATATTTATTATTTATTTAATAAAGGAGTTTATTCATTATTTTATGTGCATATATTTATGAATATTTTATGAATATCAATAAAAATTCCATGATTATTTATGTAACCTTAAACATTGTATATAAGTGTTATATATGAGAGGATAATGTTTAAGGATAATAATCAAAAAGCAATGTTCATAATGAATTTAATTAAAGTTTGGAATCTTTAATTAAAACATTATTAATACATGTCATTCCCATTTAGAATGGAACGGTGTTATCCGCACTGTTAATATGGCGAGATATTGAATGAGTGTATTTCGCATAATGAGATTATGTGGAACAAGGACACAGACACGATATGAATTTCTAATAATTCCGTTAAGTATAGAAATTCTAATTGAGTCTACCGATGGTCATATATAGAATGATCTTAATCCTGAGTTCTTAACAAACTCCTATTTATGGATTTGTGTCTTTTGATTTACTCGGTACGGATTCTGAGATCCTGAATCTTATTCCTTGTATTTTGGAGACATGATGAAGTAGGTAGCCGGGAATGTTATTACATGAGATGGAATCCATTCCTTCTTAAGAAAGAAGTAGATAAATAATTCTCTTGAGGGTTGATTCGGTACTTGGATCAGTAGGAGCTCCGATTCATGAATGTGTTTTATGAATCACTGTCCATTAGAGAATCAATGGTACTCAAGGATAAAGAAGTAATTAGA